>NC_034421.1:2013189-2183257 GCF_002078875.1 Numida meleagris
GTGTAATATTTTCCTCTGGTTAAGACACACTGTAAGATCAGGAGGAAGATATGGAGAAAGGTCAGCGAGGATTACTCTTTAAGAGGGACAGATTGCTCATTAGTGGATGCAATAGACTTATCACCACTGAAAGAACAAAACTTAGTGATTTTATCTAAGAAGTATGAATGTTTTCCTTGTCAAATGTCATTCCCTTTAGAATCTGGCAAAAGTAACTTAATATAATTTTTCTTTCATGTGAAATTAAGTTAGGCTGTGACTCCATATGTAATCTTTTTCTCATGATGGTAGTATAATTTGATATATCAACAGTATATTTATAATGCAAATAAACTTCGTTGTGACTCCCCAAAGGGAACTGATCTAAATCTCACTGAAAGAAAAATGGAAAGATTACCACTGACTTCTCTGATCTTTGGTCAAACCATCACAGCTTTAGAATTCTTTTGCCTTCCTCCTTTATGCCTCGAATCCAGAAACCACACATATTTTATATCTGCGTATTTGAGTCATCTCTTGTTTTGTTCCCATTATTTCACAAAGTGTTAGAGGCGCACTTACAATGTAAAACAAAGCAATTATCATGTTGTTTCAGTGTTATGATCTTGGCAGCAGAGCACACGAGTACAACAATGCTAAAATCTCAAGTTTACATCAGATTGCACGGACCAAATCTTGCAGGCAGGTAACCCTGCTGATTTTCATGGCACTGCAATCAGTTACAGAGCAGCAAATCTGCCCCACCTCTGCAAAATTACTGTGGCTTTCCTTAGCAGTCTGATCATGTCATAATTCACTTTAATGCTCATGTATACTAGCTTGAGGTCCTATATAATTATTACTCCTGTCTCATCATGAAAATGGGATAAATCACACCCGAATACAAGAGTAGAAACGTGTTGTTGTGTTTAGATTTAAAACATTTTAAAATCATTATTAAATGAGCAAATTATGTATGCCCTGCAGTAGATGGAACAAGTCAAAGTTATCTGGAAAATTCTTAGGACTACTGCTATGAATTTTGATTGGTACAATCTTGTTAGAAGGAAACACTGATTAACAGGGTTGTGATGAATTTCTCTGAATGTAATGCAAGAAATAAAAAAAAAAAGAGAGAGAAACATAAGGGATATAAAATACAGTCCAGTTGGATATGAGAATATTTCATAGATCAAGCAATACTTTACCCTAAGCCACAAGTTATCATATTCATGAGGGACTCTAATTATACCGACATCTGTTAGGAGTGTATTTACAGACAGGTTTCTGAATAACCCAGATGATCATTTCCAGTTAAGATGAAGTTCCAGAAGGTGGGTGTCCCCTGACTGTGGGGACAGAAATTTCAGCATCAGGTGGGTCCGAATGGAAGCAGTGGAAAATTAAATATTCTGTAAAAGCAAATGCCAGGGAAATTAAGACATCTAGAGTCTGATTTAAACTCTAGGGAAAAGGATTGCTTTGAAATCCATAGCCTTGTCTCAGGATCTTCTAAGCCATGCAAATGGGAGTATTAAAACACTGGAGTGTGGTATAACAATAAAGAACCTGAAGACACATCATGGCATAATACAAGATGCCTTGTTAAGGAAACGTGCTATGCTGCTGGAGGAGCACTCAGGAGCACTAAACAAGCTGTTTCCAGTCACTCCACAGTCTGAGTAAAAGGTACAATTCCCTCCCTACATCAATTATAAACTCATTCAGAACTTTGCAGTTTGCAACGCTGTTTAACTTTGTCATTATTTTTCTGACTTATTAGATTTTTTAGTGCTTGTGCAGATAGCTTTTATAAGCACCTTAGCTATCAGCTGATGTAGAAAGTGACTGGAGTGGGAGTACAGGGCTGCAGAAGGCAGGTTCTTTCCCTTCTTTGCCTTATGCTTTATCTTAATGTTCTTCACTTTCTTTCTTCTGCAGACAAATCAGCAGCAGTTGTATTAAGACAGGCAGTAAACGACTGCATTACTCAGGGCCAGTTTCACTCTTTGGGTCACTGTTAAGTGACTGTATAGTTCTAACTTTCCCCTTCTTCATAATTAGATCAGCTTTACGTCCTCTAAGGAAGAGGACAAGACATGGGCTGACTGCTAACATCCTGCCTGCTGTATCTCAGACAAAACCAAGGTCTGAGCCACCATGTCCACTCACACAACTTCTGCATGTTTGCTTTGGCACCAGCCACCACTGGCACCATTTCAGGTAACACTGAGATCTACAGCTTTCCTTTTCAGCCACTGTGATTATAAGTGCCATGTGCAAAAGAGTGGGAATTACAGGCACTGTAGAAAAACCTAATATTCCTTCACTGTTGCACTATGCAATCAGCAAATAGAGATAAAAACTCGGGAGACCAAAGCCTCTCCGCTATGCTTCTTTCATTATTCAGAGGTATCTGCCTATTCCAACATTAGGGAAGACCTTTCCCTGTACTGATGGCAACACGAGGAACAGGGACCTCTGTTCTGAGATTTCTACCAATCTTCTCATGCTGAGAAGCAAAGCAGGAAGACATGGGGAAGGGGAGACAAGAAGCAGTCACTCATCTTAGGAGCATGCTGCCTAGCTGTTTGTGAGGGAAGGTGTTTATTTACAAGGCAATTAGGTTTTGTTTGTTACTAAAGTGGGAGGGTCTCTAATTTAGATAACACACCTGGTACAAAGTGGGCTTAAAGCAGGTCTGGCAGCAGGGAGAGAAAGAGTGGAGTGGTGCAAATGGCTGCAGCCTGCAGGGCAGGGGGATGCTCTCAGGCTATTTGAGCTAAAAAAGTTCAAGTTGGAGAGGAGGGACCAAGCAGAGGGATTTGCCACAGTATTTGCTCACAGTTTATCACAGTGGAAAGGATGTTGTACTCCTACGTCAGTCCTGGCTGAAACTTCAAACCCACATTGCTCACATGGTGCCTTTGCAGACATGGGTATTACGTGCAGCAGAGGATTATCTCATTTTTTGGAGCTTTGTCCCAGCAGGCAATAGGAACATAAATGGTTCAGGTCCTTTCACACAAGGAGAATGAACACCAAAACACGGGAATGACCTAAAGGCAGATAATCTTGGTGTTCTTCAGGGGAAGATGCTCTTAAAAGGCAAAGGGGACTTCAGGCCTCTCCCAGCAGCCATGCCATCATACTCCAATGGGACGAACATACAGCTCAATCATCTGCTGAGTAATTATCTTTTTCTATCATTATGCCTGGCTGTGCTTACCCACTGTTTCTGGCCAACCTTAGCTTTTTACCTTAATCCATGCCTTTTGCCAGAAGTTTGTTCTTTTGGGATGAAACCTCTAGGTGTGTCCTATGACATAAGACCAAGACAGCAGGGTTTATAGGAAAGCAAAAAGAAGTTTCAGGTTGAAAGCAATGGAGGGAGCAAACCAGGTGACTGGTCTCACTGAAACTTTTAAACCAAGCTTGCAGCATTGTGGTTGGCAGCAGCAGAATGTGCTTCCAAAGGGGTCAAAGGAAGAAATCTGGTGAAAGAATGTATCCTTTGTGCAGGAACCTTGTGCATTTAACAGATCTCTGCTGAGTTTCTTAAAAGCATACCATATGCCAGTGACTTTATTAGAAAAATGGACTTAGAATTTTGATTACGATGTTAGCAGGCATTCCTCTGACTGCCCATACATTGGTGCATGAGACGTTACTTCTGCCACAATACTTGTGTTCTGCCTTTTCAGTGCTTTTATTGTGGAAATTTGTGATTGTTCTGGCTTCTTTTTGCCATGGCCAGAAATGGTTACTCATGGTCCGTGAAATCATAAGGTGAGCAGAGAGGCCTGCCCTTTCAGCACAGCTATAAATAAGGGAGACTGCAGCAAACCCCGCCTCCTCAGTCACCAAATCCTCTGCTCTAGAAGGGGCCGTGAGTGAAGCTGAAGAGAAGAAAAATTGTTTGCCTGGCACTGATGATAAGAATTTGAAGCCTGGATGCCAGGCGGGCAATGAATACAAGCTACATCACCCTGATGGATCTTGAAGTTCCACTGGAATTCCCCTTGCCTTGAAAACTGAGTCCAGCCACCAAGAGAAATGCCACAGCTTTCTCCAGTGATAGGCTGTAAAGAGATTCCTCCACCAGGGTATTTCAGAAAGGAGCCTCCAAGGAGAAGGGCTGTATTAGAGCTTTATTGAGGTTGTGGTCCAAATGTTCATTTTGGATCTTGTCAATAAGAAAACAAAACTGCACTGCTGATCTGCTATGTCAGGTATCTCCTGAGAAAGGCTGGGGCCAAAGTCACCTACTACGTCTCCTGCTGTCCTGCTTCTGAAGGAATTTGGATCAAAATGGTTTGCAAGTTGGGAGATGGTTTTCTTCTCCTCAGGATCCTTTACAAACCCTAACGCAGAACTAAACAACTGCTTTAATCTGACTGGGAAACTGAGCTTTGGGGAAGGGTGGGATGTGTTTGCAATTTTTAAAATGTCTTTCAGAAATTTTTTTTTATTCTTTCTTGAACCACAGGGCATTCAATTTCAATTCATCATGTGGGGTTTTTTTCATGAGCTTAAAATGATCAGAGGAAATGAAACAAGCAGTTTTTGCCCTTCCAAAGTACACTGTGTTGATAAATTGGCTTTTCTTTAGTAATGTGATGCTAATTTCCAGCACACATAAGACACTTCCACCAGACCTTTCAGCACTTGCAAATATTTTGCAAATAGACCAGAATCCCATGTGTGCAGTGACTCCTGGTCTACCTGAGAAGAGGATGGCTTCATAGATAAATTCACTGGATAGGGACCAAGAAGCTCAAAAACTGCAGGGGTTTCATGCACAAACCTGTACAAACTACTTAATCCCTGCTCCCCTGGGGCTACAAAGCATTCCCAGCCTCTAAAACACTGCAGGTATTCTCTGACCAGTCTACAACATCTTCACAGCAACATCTCCGGGACACTTCTAGTCCAGTCCAGGGACCTTTGCTGAATCCAAGGCATAAATCCAGACTCACCACCACTTAGCTCCCAAGCCTTGCTTCCTGCAGTGCGGTTTGAGTTTATCCACAGGAGCTGACCTCGAATCCTCCAGCAGCACTCTGTCCTCTGCTCTCAGACAGAAAGACCTCTTTACCCACACTCAGACCCTTTCTTGGGATCTTGCTGAAATAAATTCCCCTTCAGTTATTGTTTGAGCTACACTGGAATCTCCTGGGTACTATATTTTTACTTCACACCATGTACTCCACTATGGCTTTCTGATCTAAATTGTGATATAAATGCAGGGGGACTGTTGTTCACATGTGGTTATACCACCAGACTTGAAAGTTACTAATGGAACACAAATGGTGTTAAACATAAAACAAAGACTAATATCATGTCAAGAAAAAATTTTCAAGAAGCGTTAAGAAAACAGTATGCTCTTTATATGAAATAAATTGCAACATTTACTAAAAGGGAAATTAAACAAAGCATGCACACGCTTCAGAGCAGCTGACCTTTGAGCACACCACCTTGTGGCCACGTACACAAAAGCAGGGAAGGATATGTTAACTTCAGGGCCCTGCCTGAGACATCAATTGGCACTGGGCAAAGAAACCTGCACACTTTTGCTGGCGTATTTCGAACTCATAGAGGCTGGGTGCAGTTCAGTAAACAGAGGTCTCTGAGAGCAGAAATTCAACGATTCAATGAGTCTAGCATTTTCCACGTGCATTCGTGATTCTCTTTAACATTCTGGGGTCTTGTTCTGAAAAGTTTTCAGGAAGAATAAATGAAAATAATAATTACTTTGCAGCTGGGAGGCAACGCAAGCTATATGGACCCCATCCACCCTACCAGTTACAGCCGTTTCCTTACCTGGCAAAGTAACCCTGTTGTAACTGGATCCCTTGCTAGTGCTGTATTTGTGGTGTAGGTGAGACCTTACTGCAAAGGCAGAGCATGATTTACATGAGTCATCAGCTTAAGTACCTTAGTGGTTTAATACTTCCAAGGTGCTTTGAGGGATCTAATTAGGTCTTAAATTTCAGTGACTGAGTCTACTGGCTGGAAGAGCCATCTACCTCTTGTCTCCTAAGCAATCAAAAGGAGTGGAACAATAGGAATGGTGATTAGCTCTCCTCAAGGACGCTGACAGCGATACTATCTACCTAATGGGATTACTATGATGAATGCCTTCATAGCACAAAGCTAAGTAGGAAGATACTTATACCACAAAATGAAAAAAAAAGTAATAATTTTTAAAAGATTCAATGTGATGGGAGTAGGAGTCTGCACGTTTGATTTTATATTGCCAATAGGTCAGCGGTCTTGTGTGAAAGAAGACTTTGAATGGCTTTCATATTCCATAAGTTCACTCTCCCTCCTCCCCAGCCCCTCCCCTCAGCTGACCGATGACGAGCACCTTCTACCCCATCCAGAAGAAAAATAAACAGTTCTTGAGTCCTTCTGGTACAAAAGACAGCTTCGCTGGTGCTCCAAAACCCTGAACTGGGATAAATGGATTGATTTACAGTGGGAGGAATCTCATAAGGCATCTCTTACGTCAGTACGTTGTAGATTTTATTCTATTCAAAATAGCTTTCTCATCCTCCCAAGCATAAATCAACAAATCAGTAGTTCACTGAGTCAGTCATGTGGTAAATCTTTCATTAGAAGGGGAGAGCTGAAAAATAACTATGCTTCAGAGGAACATTAGTGTGTTACCTCTTTATTTGGTGCAATAATCATACTAATTAGGGTAACTTGTAATTAAACTATTTTCATCTAGGCGGACTAAGAAAATTGCAGTTATTAACAATAAGAAAGCCAATGGCTTGCACACACTGCAGTGGATGTAAATAACAACAATGCCAGCTTGCACCCCACAAGTTTTTTGGAATAAGCAAGTGGGAGTGTTGCACCCACTGCACAGACAGAAATGTCACCATTGTCCTCATTGCTTTCATCCCTTCTCCATCTCCACAATAGCCCGACTCACTGTATGCTTGCCTTCTTTGTCTAGCTTGACATTTGTTCCCACACGACCAAATAGTGTCTGGTCTGAGGTAACCAAGTAGGAGTTGGTTGTATTTTGACTATTTTTGCCTTATTTTTAAACAGCTCCATTTGATAACAGAGCTCTGAGGCATTTCGGAATGCCACAGGGGCACCCACTGTGGAAAAGAAGCCCCTACCTACATTTTTATGGTCTCTCTGCACATGAAAAGGCGCCTTTACAAGATGTCCTTCTTCGTTCTATAAACACGAAACCTGCAATTAAATAGGAAAAATGAAGTTAACAAGCAGTGAACACTAAAAAAGCTTACACTTCAATAGAGTTCTGTTTCTAGGTGCTTGGGTTAGCCTGAAAGGAGAGAAATGGTGCAAAAAGCAGGTCACGGCTATTTCTAGAACTTGTGGAAGTGACTGCAGCCTCTAGACGCCAGGAATTAGAATTTCCAGACATAGAACATATCTGATGCCAAGATACTCACATTTATCATTAATTTGACCACAAGAAAGTGCATTTCAGGTAGAATTAAAAGGCTGGATTAAGTCTACAATAGCAAAGACAGATCAGTTAAGGATAAACGTCCAGGCTGACAGATGCAACCTCTGCCCATCAGAATGGCTGGGGAAAAGCAGCACGGTGACATAAACAGAGATCACAATGATTTGGCTGTTGAAGGTCTTGTTCTGCTCTCTGTTTTTGCAAATGAAGACACTTAAAATCTAGAGGTTCTCCTGTTTAGATTACCTTTGGTTTTTAATTACTTTTACAATCGTTTTAAAAACAGCCCTGAAGTAGAACAGTAACTATTACTTACATACGATAGAGACTTTATAGTCTTCCTAATTAGATACATTTCACCAATATCTATTATGTACAGTCAATTGAACGTGCAGTTAAAACACTTAAATTGCATACTGTGGACTGCACTGAGTAAATAAATAATTAGGGAGTTATTAAAATGCAAATTCCTATCATAATGGAGCAATTATGGAAGGAGAAAGTATTTTAGTTCATGACTTACTGACCATATCAGCTTTTCTGTTGGGTCTTCTGCATTAATGTGAATGTTGCTGACACAATAGACACAGCAGCAAAATGGTTTGGTTTGGTCAGTGCCTAATTACTTTCAGCTTTCAGATCCTGTGGTCCTGATTTAATGGATTGTAATGGCTCAAGAGGGAAAAGGAAGTCCTCTGATGCTCAAAGACTTTGTAATATTGTGGAAAAAAAAAACTTTTTCATCCTCTCTGTGTATCTATCTTTCTTTGCTTACAATTCAAAATTGGTCAAGTGCTAATTTTTTCAAATTTAGCAAACAGCGAGGGGACTGTTCTGCTTTCTGGACTCCTGTTAGTGACAGCCAATATGAGGTGGAGCCTGGTTGTCAGAAACTGGCATACCTACCATCAAGGCTGCAATCTTTCATGCCCAAGTCAAATCCTGTCTTATGTGTTGGCTTTGTGGAGCTGCTTTTCACACCCAGCTGCAGATGTGCCTGCTGACTTTTGAAGACAGAGCTCAGCAATTTGACCACCTTGCCCAAAAGTCTATCCAGCGCCCATCAGCCTATCCAAAGCCACTGCCTTTCAGGACACACCATGGACAAGATGACACTCTTGGCCCCATTGCTGGTCTTCTGCCATGCGGATCGTGGCTTTCCATGGTTGGGTTCTGCCCTATGGATGAGCTGTCCCACCTGACAGCACTCGTGCACCTCACGCACCCGCAGTGCTATGCGGTGTGCATGGCTCTTTTCCTATCACGGTCAATGAGATGTACGTTATTTCTGAATCATAGAGCCTTTTGTTTTCTTGTCCCTACAGAGACCAGACCAGCGAATTTGCTGCGTAAGTCAGAGAAACTGTTGCCCTTTATAGCATGTACAGCAAAGCTGTGAGTATGCATTATTACAATATATATGCTTAACTGTCAATTTCTTTTGTTTATTTCCAAATGAAAACTAATATGTAATGTATTGAGGACCATTTTCCTTTGCAGTTAGGCATGCTGCATATGCTGAATTAAATTCATTTTATATAAAACAGACTCAGATTTCTTAAACTGATATTGTTCTCAGTATTTCCCTAAAACTCCTCTATGAAAATGTTTTAAATTAATTTTGAATCCTCTTGTTTCTTACAAATACTTTTTTTTCCGATATTTAAGAGGAAACTACTACGCAATTCTGCTCCTAACAGATTTTACTGGCATTATTCTATTGCTGTCAATTCCAGCTTTCTTTCAGTAATTTTCTTCTGGTCCTGTGTTCTTTCCTAAGACTTGTCTAGACTTGCCTAGGAAACGAAAACTAGAGGAAAAGTTACAGTTCCGAAAACATTCATTGCTATGTTAATTACATATAAAAGTAAATTTTACAAATCATATATTGCAAAATTCCTCCAGGAAAAAAATAAAGTAAGATCATGTAGTGGTTGGAATAAGATAGCTGGTTACCTTTCACTTTTATTGGCTTGTACAACGCGACTGCACCAAGCCAAATCCTCAGCCTATGGAAATCAGCAGAGCTGCATTGCCCCCAGTATCCATGCCTTCAGCTGTTTTGTTGTAAGTGTTGGGCAAATAAAACCTGGGCTGTTTTTTACAAAAGGTCGTTGCTTGGTGAGGAGGGAAAGGACACCCAGTACTGGCTGAGAGGGTTCCCACGGAGGGAAGTGGGCACAGGGTGGTGGCTGAGTTACAACGTGGGGATGTGGGATGGAAATGGCGCAGTGAGTACCACACACCTTTAGGACGGCAGTCTGCAAACTTGATTGCTACCATAGCATCTTTTGTTTCAAAGCTTTTCCTTTCGAGTTGATCATGGCCACAGATGAGTACATGAATTCACAGAATCATAGAAACATGGAATCACCAATGCTGGAAAAGACCTACAAGGTCATCCAGTCCAACCATCCACCTATCACCAATAGCTCTCACTACTACGTCTGTGACATGACCTTGTACGTGCACTGTTATCTCTCCAACAACTTCATCTTAGGAAGTTTCAAGGGGAAACTCATCTAATTATTGTACATTTTTACTAAAAAGTACGAATGTTTCCTCACCAAACCAATGAGAATTAATGCAGTATGCAATGTAACCAGTTTCAGTATATTAAGGAAATTATGTGTGACGTACTTCTGTGGAAAAAAATATAAAATCCCTCTACACCACCCCACTTTTCTGTAGCTCCCTTTTTTAGCTCTATACCTTGAAAAATCAAGAGTGTTCTCTTCTGACAAAGCATCTTTGCCTCATTTCAGGTGCTAGCAGCATTAAGTAACTACAATGTGATCAATTCTACCAGGGTTACAGCAGATGTAACACGTTCTATAGCACAAACAGCATTTGAGTTCAGGTCCCATCAGAGCAACGTAAACCCTGCGTCATTCTCTGCTCAGTTTTGGCTTTTCCCATATATTCCCAAAGTTTATCCATCTCATGGTACTATTGGTTGGATGAAATTTTCAAATGTCCTGTGCTTAGATGAGTATGTAGGTGGATAAGCAAAAGGAGAATTAAAACTTGTTAGTTCATTAATGTCCCAGTCTTTAAGTGTCAGTCCCCACTGAGAAAATTAGCAATACATAACGTACTCACACTGTGCTATCTTGCAAGCCAATGTTAAAAGAACCACAGTAACCAATGTAAAATATGTGTGAGCACATATAGTATGTTTACATTGGTAAACCTAGTCTGTTTGTGCTAGGAAACATTTTTAGCAAATAATTTTATTTATAACTTCTGTGCAAGCATTCCAGACATAGGTGGTCTGCAAATTCCAGAAGACACTATTTAAAATGGAATTCTTTAACTAAAAAATAAAAATAATAATACTCCCTCGAGGTGCTAGGCGCTGCTCCAGCTGGTACCAAGTGCTAATCTTTGGAGAAGTGAACTCATTTTTGTTTTGACACAAAGATAATGCTCTATGATTTCACAGTGAAAGCATTATCTATCCCCGCTCTTTCTACCTCCAATAAAGTTTTACAAGCAATAAAATGGCCTAGAGATCAGCTATCTTCCTGTTGGTGCCTTTGAATGTTTCCTTTTGATGCCTACCGCGCAGAAACCTCCCCTGTGAATTATTGCAGGGAACATTTTAACACCACTTCTCGGTGTAGGTATGCGGACTGCGCTGCAGAGGTTGGCGGATACAAGGGATGGGAATGACGCGCTTGTTAAAAGCAAGAATATTCCCAGGCAAGAGAAAATCCATGTTCAATCTGGATTAAAAGAAACTCTTGCTTTCCGCATTCTGGTCGTTGCCTCCTTGAATTCTGTGGCTTGTTTCCCTCAGCCAGTGACCTGTCCTGCCTCATGCTCTGAGCTCCGAGCCTTCCCGGGGCAGCAGTGGGGCAGGTCGGCATCGCTGGTCCGTGGCTGCAGGAGGCTTCTCCCTAATCACGCAGTGACACTACAGATGGGGGAACTCCTGCTTCCTCCCCTGGATGACACATCCTGGGAGTAATCCAGTTTGTTCTTAGCTAACTACCGTGTCCTTTCTGACTGGTATCGTTTTCTCACTAAAGCAGCAATTAGGAGAAACAATGCCAATTAGCTAATAGCATTTCTCAGAGCTGCCTCAGTGCAGATTGCCTTATATGCCATAAACTTCTCTATGCTTTACAAATAACTATCTCGGAAGTACTTTTTTATAAGCAGTGTTTTCATTTATATTTTAATTCCAGGAAAGTTGCTGGCTTTCCTGTTCCAGCCACGTAGAACAATGCTCCCATCCAGATTTCCTCACAAAGTTTGCTAGCCCAGCACTCAGAGACCTGGATGAGATCCTCAAAACCACCCAGCTCAGGAAATCCCAACTGCAATTACACATGGGAGAACGTACCTGGGGACATATCCCCATAAATCTGCTTCGTCTCCTTCTTAGACATCCACCCCTGCCCACCACCAGGAACAGGATATGGCTCTATGCTGCCAGCACTAGCTGGGACTACCCAAAATGGCAATTTTTAGCTTATTCTGCTCTTAAGTTTCTAGCTGGAGTGCATCAGCAATGTTAGTCACTTCCTCCCCTTCCTCTTGGACCTTGCTTCAGGAAACAAGGAACAATGCATCCCTACGCAGGGCAGCCCTCACCACTAGGCAAAGTGGGGTGATGGTGGCACGTGGAAGTGGCTCCCAAGGACACTTGTCCAAGCACAGCTTCCCAGAGAAAGAGCAGGAACGGTGGTGAAAGAGCCAGATCTAAGAAGTTGTCCAAGACGATGCCATTCAGACTTTCTAAGGTTAACTAGAACACATAGGCATACTTCAATCTTCTTCATACTGCCTACCAAGTACAAGCTGTGACTGCACAGCTGTGATGTTCACCATCTGGAGCTATAAGGAGGTGGCTTATTTTTAAACTCACACCTGTCCTCCTTCTGCTGGCGTTGATCCACAGCATGGTGCAGAAATCCTGTTCTCCAGAGACACACTCCTGTCTGGTGACTCCTCGTGGGCTGGGGGAGTGGGGTTCCAGGGATGGGCACCGGGGAACTGAAACCTGAAAACTGATGGAGAACATCTACTCTGTCCTGAACAGTTCTACATAAAACCTGTAACTAGTGGAGCAGATCAAGTACCTCACATGAGGAATCGTGAGGCAAGAAATGTATCTAAACCGAGTGCCAGGTATTGCTGCTCCTCATCACAGAACATCAGCACATGCTCTGGGAGAACTGAAGGAGTTAAACTTCTTTTTGCCACCCAAGAATGAACACAAATGGTCTCCTTTAACTAAATTGTTCACAGGTATATTTAATTCCACGAAGAACACGTGTTTTCTGGAACTGCACTGCCTAACACTTCTTACCTCCTTTCACAGTATCTTTTCAAATTGCATTTTAGTGGTAGAAGTGTTCTTGTTATTTTGTGTAAGTTCAGATTCTGCCAGTGTTTTAGTGCAATTTCTATGTCCTGCGCATGCTTAAAGTGACAGGCTTGCACTGCCTTTCATCTGAAGGCAAATGGATCTTAATATAGTTATCTCTCTACAGGCAGTGCTCCCCCTCCTCTGCTGCTTCACCGAAAAGGGCAGGAAATTCTGCATCCACCTTCCATTCACAAGCTGGTCGGTAGTAGCAGCCTGAGGAGGATCCATCCAAAGCCCATTGAAACCAACAGAAAAAGTCCCGTTGGTTTCAGTGGGTCTTGGATCAGGCCCAAATATCTTTCAGGACCTTTATCTAAGCTTTGGGCTTTTCCAAAATATTTATAAAGTAATAGCACTCCCTGGCTGGATGAAACGTAACCTTTCACATTCGTGGAGACTGTCTTCTCTACTTAGCTGGATAAAAACTATCCAAGTCGGTACTTTAGGTTTCTAAAGGCAGAACAAAAGACCTCAAATTCCAAGCTGGGTGTTACTCCCAGGGCGAGCAGGCAGCATGAGCTGAGCAGCACTGCTGCTTCTCACTGCCCCTGGTTCACCTCTCCTGCAAATATTTCCCCTGTGACAAGTTGATAGTAAAGGTCACATCTCAAAGAGTCCTTTTGGACATGAGCCCCCAGAGGGGATGCACGAGAACCGGTGCTGGGTCCTAGATATTTCCACCCGTTGTCTTACCCCATCCATGCCAGGTGGAGGGAAGAGCAGGCACAAGGGATGGTGGTGGGGGTGAGAAATAGATAAACCATTCACTTCTCACAGGAGCCAACCCACAAAGGGACCTTGCTTATATAGAGAGCTGCATTAGTGTGAACTTTTAATAGCAAGTAGCTACATCACCCCCAGGAGAAAGGGACCAAGCAATAGAAGCGAAGATGATTTTCCTCTATTTCTTTGGATTTTTTTACTTAATTGGGCTAGATTTTGATGAAATGAGAGGATGTCAAAGACACAGTTTGCAGGATGGGAGGGAAAGGAGAGGTCCTTCAGACCGTGGTGTGAACCCTGCACCACCCAGGCTATCCTCTCCCACTGCCAGCACTCCTCACCCCATCGGAGCCGAGCCCCTGCTCCGTGCTCACCCACGTCCCATTTCCAGGTCTACAAAGGCTGGAGTTATTTGCATTTTGATTTTTCGGTTCGGATGACAAATCCCACCTCCCTCCTGGGGTGTGTTACCCAACACAGTGTGCTGCTTCCAGGGAGTCGGCCTTCTCAGAGGAGAGCCATTGGTACGGACGTCTGTGCAGTGTATGCAGGCATTTAGTAGGGAGATTAATATTAAAACACTCGGCTATCCAATGAACTTATTAGGATAATGTAATGACTTGAGTCTAGATGTTAGAGTTCACTTAAAGTTCACGGACTATTATGGGACTGATGGTATATAGAATAGCTTAATCTTACCGTGGGAAAACTGAAATGATGTAGGGGAAAATTAGGCAAGACATGGAGGATAAACTTCCATTCCTATGAGAGATACCGCGGGACATGCCAAAAAAAGGCAGAAAAGGATCCATTTTCCTCAAATGCAGAGGGGCAGGCTGCGCTGTTACCAACACGCACAGTAGCCATTTGCAATCTCAGACTGTTCTGGAAACATTTTGCAAAAGTGGGGAGGGGAGAAAGCGCTGCTTTATGTTTCTTTTGCAGGAGCACAAAGCAGAAGGGAAACCAGAGATTCGAAAGGCGGCTCTGTTTTGCAGGCTAAAGATTCCTGCTTCCTTTACTGACAGACCTTTCTATGCATAAGAGGAGACCTCCCACACCTTAAATTACTGCCCTGAATGGATTTACATTCTGCTTTATCCTGTGCATTCCAGCTCCTGCCCTTCGCCTTGTGACGGTGTGCATGCGGCTCTGCCGACCTCAGGCCCCCCCCTACCAAAAAAAACTCACAGCCAATCCCCCGGGGAAAAAATGATCCCTGCTGACCCAAGGGCCGCCACTTCCCCCCTTAAAAATAAAACCAAAAACTTGCAGAAGGGAGCATTTGAGAGAAAGTTGGAGCTCAGGAAAGCTGCACAGGGCTCTTTGGCTGCGCCTGTCTGGAGAAGAAAAGCATAGCTCTAGGCAAGCAGGAGCTTGTCGAGCTTCAAGAAATGTTACCTGCTTCAAGGCAGGTAAAATCTGGCACAAGCTGTTAATCCATCATTCAGGTTATTACATGCCAAACTCCTGTAAATGTTTTTCCACCACATCCTGTCTCCTGCTTCCCCAGCTGAAAAATAATAATAATTTTGGAAGGGCATGAATTAGGCCTGTCATTCTTTTTTTTTTTCCTTTTTTTTTTTCTTGTCCTTAAACTACATCCTACAAACTCCCCTTCTCCTGGAGGACCCGATGCTGCACTCCCAGTCAGGGGGCAAAATTCACCACAACTTCAATTTGATGTGAGACTGAATTTTCTTCCAAGAGAGAAGAACTGAGCCTTCCTCCTGCCCGTGGTATGTTCCCTGCTGTCAGTGGGATGCCGCTGGTCCCACTGCTCCCCTACCAGTGACCAGATGGGGGTTTCCAGGATGGTGTCCTCCACACGCTGAGTGCAGGCAGGAGTAGGAGGTGAATACTGATGTGAGAAGTTGACCTGGCAAGGCCGGATCCAAGCAGCTTCAGCAAGGAGAGATGTTGACAAGAGTCAGCCTGCTGCCAAGCAGTTGTTGCGGGCGAGCAGCCCTTGGCAGTGGGTTCATTTGGGTGGCACCAGTGTTGCGTCCTTTGGACCTTCCCATCTCCTGGGTGTGTGCACACAGGCATGCCCGGTCTCCTCTGAGTAACTGAGTGCTTGAGGAGGGCAGACCAATTTTTTTTTATTTTTTTTTAACCTATGAATGGTTTTGTGAAAAACGTAGCACTCTTTGTTTGCACAGAGATTAGTGGGGATGGGATCCACTGCTTCTCCTATGCATTAGTTCAGGGCTCGGTCTCCCTTTCTAAGTGAGGTTGGATGATTATCTGGTGGCATCTGTATGAAGACCAGCCACCCAGTGACTCCAGAGGGGTCTGCATTTGGTCTCCCTGGCATTTCATCTGTGTGAGGCTCTGTTTCCCTCTGCAGAAGCTGAGCCTTAGAGCAGAGCTGCTGCTCAAACCCCTCCCCACCCCACGGAGCTGCTGCTCTGAAACCCCCCCACCCCACGTCACCACTGTTGTCCTTCCTCAGCTCCGGGGTGCTGCAGGCTCCCTGGCTTTCCTCTCCAGATGCAGCTTAAGCACATAACACCTGGACTTTGTAACACAATTATGCTGCAAGCCAGATATTAAAAGAAATATGTAGATCTGACAAAACATCCCAACTCCCCAGTGCACCTGTGAGCCCAGAGTTTCCTTATTGCTCCTTAGTATTCCTTGGTCAGAGTCCCCAGGGGTGCTTGAGGAGCCTCTCCACCTGCAGAGGGCTTCTCCTTCCACTCCCTTCCCTCCTCTGAACATAGCTCATATGATTATATTCTTTCTTGCCCGCACTGACATGTTGCGTCCTAAACAGCGTCACTAATTCTATATAATTACCACGGATGCAATCTAATAGTTAGTATTGCCTTTGCTGGGCAGGTTGGCTTCACACCACGAGCGGAAGTATTTCCAGGTGCTCGCAACCTCACTCATGCATAAGGCCTCCTGCTACTACAACAGGTAAAGGCTCCAGAGGGAGCTGGAGGTTCCCATGTGGAAAGCACAGTTGGATGCACTGTGCACGGCCTGTAGATAGATGCTCTAGCTTGTCAAATTAGGCTTTGTTTGCATGAATTTGATTTCCCCCAAATGTGACAAGGTTATGTATAACACCTTTTAAAAGGCATTTGATGTTTGGCATATCTATGGAAATGTGAGTTGCCTCCTTGAGTTCCTGTTTACAGTGTTACCTCCCTGTGGAATGCACCATCTCAGAATATTTTTCTTTCTAGATTTGCACACACGGAGCATTGACACCTTCTAACTTTAGGTCTAACTTGAAGCCAAGCTCCCTCTCGTGTCAATGCAGCCTCCAGAGAGCAATTCGGGATACCTCAGTTAGAAGTCCTAAATAAAGCCATGTGAATACTTCTCAAAGTGTCAAGAACTCCACACTTGGCATCAGGAGAGATCCCAGTATGAATGAACCAACAGGAGTCACTGACCTTAAGAAGACCACGATTCTCGTTCAGGATGTTAATGACCTTCTGTTAGAGCAAATTCTGCTGTTTTCTTTAAAGCCACTTATGAATTTCCCTCAGCTTTATGAAGCTGCATGGAATAATTAGGAAAATAAATCTAGTCCCATGCTAAGCTAATTACACGCCTTGTGGTTTCGTATGTATTTTTCTCTCTTTCGTCGTTACCTTTTAATACCTCCCCATATTTCTTTCTGACTTTTCTGTGTTACTCTCTTCAGTAATCTTCAGGAAACCCATTATTACTCATGGGACCAAGTAATCAAACAAGTCTCACTGAGCGCAATTAATCTCTTTGGCTGGAGGCTGGCTGGGAGATGGCTTCCAGTTCAACACTGGGCAGTTGCTAGGAATCAGCACAGCTTCCCTCCGAATTCCTGTGCCTGCGTCCCCCTGAGAGGATCTCACTCTGGGGAGAGCTCCCAGTGCTCCTGGAGAGCCGTGAATCAAACCCTCCCATCTCGTGTTGAGGAAGGAGGGAAGGAAGGGCCTATTCCAGTATTTCAGTAATATCCTTAACGAGGCAAATAATTCATCTTCAGGAAGGACAGATTAATTATATTTCTATTCAAAGTGTGGATCTAAAATGTTAATATTGTAGTAGAATCATGGCTAAGTATGTTTTTTGTGCAGCTTGGCAGAGTGGTCACCCTGGGGACAAGGCTCTTGGTCTGAGCTCATAAGATGAATTCTGGAGCCCAAAATGGTCGCATCTTCTACAGAAATATTAGAAATTTGAGATTTAAATCTTCCAGACCGTCTGGAGATATACCTTGACTTTAGTGAAATTTTTGACACCGTCTCATGGTGCTCTTATCAGCCAGTTTGGGAAACAGATTGAAAATCAACTTATGCAAGATGGGAATGCAAAGTGTGAAAACTGTTCTCGGGAAGACCTAGCTACAGATTAACCTTAGAATTGTCAGGGTTAGGATATTCTAAAAGCCTGTTACTGATACAGTACTGTCTGGTACTTAAAATAGTAACTCATACAATTGACTATAGAATGTGCTTATTAACTTGGGAGATGGCATCAAGCTAGGAAGATCTGTGATATGTTGGAAATTCAAGAGGACCTCACGGATTGGGGAGATACTGGAGAAAGGATCAAAAAGGAGAATTTTCTGAAATTCGGTAGTGGTAATCAATTGTACAAATGTAGGACTTGACCAATAGTTTACATGCCAGATCTTCACAAAATGATGTGAGGTTCATTGTGGATCACAAGCTAAGAATAAATTAGGAATGTTCATGTTGTTACAATAAATACACAAATGCACTCATGAGATGTAATTATACCCAAGAGTCTTGTCTTTGACATGCACACACAAAAAATCATTGTCCTCCTCATAGTGCTGGAAAGGCATTGGCTGAGAGACTTCATCCTATTTTACCACTACAAAGATACAGACCACTGGAGAGAGTCCAGAGGACAGCAGAGATGGCCAAAGGCCTTGAAAACAAAGTCCACAAGGACAAGTTTTAGGATTGTTTAGTCTAGGGAAGGAGAAAGAAAGTCTTCAAGTATGTAAGAGGTCTACAGGAGGGGAAGACAACAATTCTTGTCCCTTGTTATGGGACAAGGAGAAATATTCACAAAATCCATCAAGGAACATTGTGCTTAGGCATTAGGAAAAATTTCGAGTGATAAGGACAGCTGGCACTGGTAGAGATTGCCAAGAGAAGATGTGAAGTCACATTTATTGGAGATTTTTAAGTGCTAGAGGAGCATAGAAGATGAGAAATCCTCCCCTTGGGCAGAGGGATGAACCAGATGACCTCCTGAGGTCCCTTCCAGCCTGTTTGGTGTGCTTCTGCACAAGTAAGACGAGAAGCAAATGAGCATGAGAAAATACCCTGTAGCAAAATACTGTAGACCCAGTCCACATAGCTCTGAAGGGCAAGACAGAAATTAATTGATCTTTTAGGAATTTTGAGGAAAAAAATTACACTACTGCTTTCCTAAAGGCAAAGATATTCACAGCAATGTAGTACCTATAAATTATTCCACAGTCTTGTTGATGTGAGTGAGAGGACATTAGGAATACAGAGCCACTCTGCGGTGCAGATATCTCCTGGAGCCTACTGGGGTACAGACACCAATGTTTGGACCAATATTGAGTTTTTGAGCACTCAGACAATAATTCAAAGGAAGTTAACCTGGGAGACATTCATAGGCAGAACCAGCAGGAAAGCTGGTCAGACAGACAGCAAACTCAGAGGTTTAGAAGCTGCTACATCTGACCACAAGTATTTGGGTTCTGAAGATTTAACCTTCTCTGCATTAATTTGTAAGCTATTGAGCTCCATAGAAACTGAATAAAACATGAGTATTTTTGACTGAATAATCTGATGTTCATCTTGCCCTATGGGAAGGGTAGGCTTGCAGCCCTTTCTGAGTGGAGCTCACGCTAATCAAATTGTCAGGAAGATAAATATTAAAATACCAACTCAAAGGAAAAAGCTAAGCTAGGCTGCTTATAGATGGCAGCACCCTGACTAATTGTTATATGTCATTTTCCCACCATCAAGATATGTCTAAATACTTCTGGAAAGCTCTTCTTTTTGCAGACCTTGCAGCTTGCAGAGTTTTCTTCATTTAATGAGACAAAAGCTCAGGTCGCCAGAGAGGAAAGTA
Organism: Numida meleagris; assembly: GCF_002078875.1. NCBI lineage: Eukaryota > Metazoa > Chordata > Aves > Galliformes > Numididae > Numida > Numida meleagris. The sequence continues at coordinate 2,032,812 of NC_034421.1, forward strand.
TAACACCAGACAGAAGGACCAAGGGACTTTCATACCATTATGGGGCTATTCCGAAACTGGAAAAAAAAAAGAGAGAGAATGAAAGGGAAAAAATCACTTCACACACCAGAATTACCCACTGCAAAGATGGTGCTCATTATATAATTAAAGAGCTTGCTGGATTTCAAGCGTTTAATTTTTAGTTTGGCTTCTTTCTGCGGCAAATATTTATAGCCCTCTCTTTCACTTGCAAGAACATCCAGTGGCATTTTCAAATGATTTAAATAAGCAGTGTGTCCCTGTTAATATCCACATAGGCATGCTGTTATATTTTCATTCAGAGGCTCAGTTCTCTGGAAATACACCAGAAATTGCCAGAAAATTAAAGAAGGGCAACGAGAGAGGACCTCTGATATCTCCTCTTTTCTATGCACCTGATGATCACCCACCAATCCAGGTGGAAACTGGGCATCTGAGAGCACCCAGGGTGCTTCGGATCATTCAGCGTTCACCTAGGTCTAGGTGATGAACATGGTGATGGGCAAAGCTAGAGGTGCAAAATGGGGCTCTTGTCTCCTCACCCTCTGCCCACTGCCTTCATCAATCACTGCCCCGTGAGAAGCACTGCTCAGATAATGCAAATCCTGCCTGAAGTTTCCTCACTTGCTGACATCCTCCCAGGACTAACGCAGTCCTCTCCACAACCCATTTACATCGCTGAGTTGGGCCAAGTGTCCATTTTGGTGATGCGCATTATAAATGGTGGCGATGGATCATGTTTCATTTCAGCATCAGGTATTGCACAGAAGGCAAGTTAAATAGCATCCAGTTCCTATTATTGCTGTAGGAAGGTGGTTCCGTTTTGGAAATACGGTAAAACATTTGCAGTATTTTAGGGAGGGTTAAGTCCTCTGAGTTTTACCACATAGAAATGGATAAATAATTTAAACAAACAATTTTGCAAAATGTGCTCAATGAATTATTCAATGAGCTTCATTTGATCACCCTCAGACACAATACTGCTGTCAACAGCAATGTAGAACTTTCTAAGTAGGTCTTAAATATTCATTTTTCCCCATTTGAGAAATAATGTGTACTCTGTCCTATCACCCGTGTTAGCATGCCTTAGAGAGAAATAGTTTCACAAGTTGTCATCGATCCCTGTATTTGTGTTAAACTTTAAATTTAAGATTAGATTATCTCTTACATATATTTTTTTAAAAGATAAGTGAGGGAAAATGTTTGCAGTGCCAGTTAAAACCATGTCTACAATGTAAAAGTGAGTGCATCTCTGGATTCGGATAGTTACATAAAAACACAAGAGAAACAATGGAGAAGGAATGGCATTCCTGGAATGCAGTCCAGATGTATATGGGTTGGGTAAGGCTAGATAAAGTTTTAGAATAAACTCTGCAGTAATAATCACTTAAGACAAAAGGTCTCTAAAGCTCTAATTGCTGATGTAATCCTTGAGTCTTAAGGCGAGACTTCTGAAATTTAGATCAGAAATGAGTGCTATGTGATTTTGCTGACAGGTAGTGAAAAAAAGTTGTGGTTTTTGAAAGGGGAAGCATGAAAATGAATACTCCCAGATTTCACATTAGGGGTGAGAAGCTGCTAGGAAGGAATCAAAGTTCCCACCAGGCTCTTCAGGGACTTGGATTGCTCCAGATTTGTGTTTAATATCTGATGAAGGCAATTTGATGCAGGATCCAGCAGCAAGAAGAGAAATGATAATAAAGGCATGAAATGGAACAAAACTCTGCCACTAGACTTTACCATCAATTACAGAGCATTTTTATTTACCTAAGTGTTAAAGCTCCCAATCAGGACAGTTCCAATTGAAACCCATTGCTTGCAGGGGGAGGTAGGAGGAGAAAACGCCAGATGTGTCAGCCCTGGCTCCCTGGTTCTTGGGCTGATTTAATGGGACATGTCAGCTTGAGGCCCAGTGCATCATCACTGACCAAAGTGATGTCATGTAGTAATGCAGTGCCCGAGCACTGGAAGCCTGAAGGTACCCCGTACCCAGCCAACAGCCCCAGGCCCATTGCCATTTGTAAGTCATTAGCCTGAAGGGACTCTAGTTCTGTTGCAATAAAATAATACTTTTCTACAGCGTTGTGAATTTTGGTAAAATCAGACCTGTTTATACCCTCCAAATGCCTCCAGAAACAACTGACATTCATTTAACATCGTGCTGCTGGTCCTGACTGCACCAGATCCCATTTTCAATATTTCCTCTCCCCATAACTGAATATCAGATGGAGAGATCTGCTGGATATTTGGCTCCAACCTGCTCCTTGAAAGCCAGGAAAGAACTAGAGCAGGCAACAGAGATCTGACTCAGAGCTGTGTAAGGAGAATGCTTACAGAAACATTAACATCCATTATAGCCTTGGAGAAGTATTACAGCAGCTGCGGATCTTTGGAGGGAAAAGAAGTATTGTACAAGGTGGTACTTGGGGTTGGACTCGATGATCTCTAGAGGTCCCTTCCAGCCCCTACAATTATGTGATTCCGTAATTTGAGGTCCCTTCCAATCCAAGCCATTCAATGATTCTATGATTAAGTATCTATTCTTCTAAATACAATCAAACCAGCAAAGAAGAAAAATGAGGCAGATGTTACAAAAAAAAAAAGGAAAAGGTTTTTTTCATTTTAAAACGAGGTGAAATTTAAGTCTTCTGAAAGGAAATCATTTTAACTTCAGCATCAGAAAGATTTGTTTGCAAACTGATGTACTGGTACTATTAGTACTGCAAGAGCTGTAGAGCTCTCACAGCCTTCTGGTTTGCAAGAGACTGAGGGTGCCAGACTCCTGAGAGCCACTCTTTTCCATCTCAGCTGTTCTGTTTCAAAGTCATCCACGACTGCTGTAGAGCCAGCCACCACTGTCTCACAACCTTTCTTGCTGCTTTTACACGTGTTTCTTCTTACTGCGGCATGGTTTTGATTCTCAATCACACAGCAATGTGTCAGACCATCCCTTGCTGCAGGGAGGTGTTAGCTATATTGCAGAGGTATCGTGCTAATTGAGTTTCTGCACATGAATGAATGAGCATATGTAGGATCTCCACATAATCCAGAGTATCCCCTTAATATTTCCATTGGAATGCTCCATAGCAGCTTGCTACCCTGTTCAAAGACAAAATGTGTAACTTAACAATTTACTCTTAACGAGTATGCTTGACATCTCCCTCCACTTAACCCTGAATCACAGGAACCACAGTCTAAGGTAAGAGGGCAATTCAGTGCTGGTCCTCCACCGCTCTTAATAGCTGCTTTCTGCAGAGAGCGCTGCCAGCTGTGGTCGAACGCATACCTGGGTGGTGGTTTGGAAGTGCGGTTGGCTGCCTGCAAAGCACGATGTCGGTCTCACTAAACTTTTCTCGTTTTTCAAATGCTGCAGAAAGAACTCAGGGTAAGGGAAAAAATGATAGTAGGGAAGGAGAGAAATGTAAAAGGCGTCTGTGCAAGAAAGTGCAGGACATGCGGTGAGATGGCTCTGCACTAGCACTCATGTGCTTTGCTGAGGAAGGAGCCAGGGATTTGGCTTGCTGGACAGCATTTCCAGGAGCAATTTCACAGCAAGCAAAAGACTAGAAATGTCAGCAAATACTGCATCTGGTACAGGAATAGGGAGTATTTTAAAGAAATGGAATGTCAAAATAAATGTCTGTTGGTCTCTATCTTCCTGAAGCATAAACTACTGAAAAACTCTGTCCTACTAGCTCATACAGCACGAGCTACAGCTAAGTGAGTTTGTAAGTCTGCTGCTTTTGCTGTCTTTATACATTATCAGTCCAACTCCAGCTGATTCTGGACTGAGATTAGATACAGGCCTGCTTTCCATCTGTGCTGATAAAACAAGAGAAAATGAAATGATTTCTGCAAGCCTGTAAATCCATTTCACTTGCTGTTTATCAGGAGTTGGAGAGGGCAATGACAGAGGCAAAGCCTCCAAGGTCACTCCAGCGCCCGACTGTGCCTCCTTCTGCTGAAGGACTTCTCTTGCTCTCTCCTGAATTAGTTCATGTGGAAAAAGAAAGAGAGTGGGAAAAAAAAAAAAACAACTGAGTACAGACAGGTTCAATGTTCCAAAAGAAAATAACAAGACCGTTTCAAATGGCTTTATGTTCCTGTCTGAAAAAAACGTGCGTGTTCAAACAGGCTCTGCAAAAGTATTTGCTTGCTCTGAACAATGAGGGAGAAGCTCCTGTGTGCAAGGGGAAATATCCCTTTGCATTGGGTTGGAGGTTCTCATTCGTACCAGGAGGAGTTCTGAGGGGCTGAGACCTGCAAGATTTTGTAGGGGATCGTACCTAATGCTCATGAGCAAGCTATATGTATGAGAAAAACTACATGAGACCTGGATCTACTAGAATATATGTCCTGCTATGTTTACCTATATGAAAGTTATTGTAACCTTTCAGTAAAGCAGGTTGCCTTCCTGGTATCCCATGCTTCACAGAAACCAGATAACCCAAGATGCATGGGCTGCAATTATCCAAACCTCTACTGATACAGACTCCCAGCAGACTTGCATCTGCTTAGAAGTCTGTTTCACATTTCATGAGAGTTGTTTTCAGATCCTGGTGACATCAAACTTTCTTATGAAGTCTGTTTGGGTCAAGTTTTCAATCTGTTTTTGTGAACAAAATTTACTTGGGAATGTTGTGATGTGATGAATGTGAGCTTAAGTATCTGTCAGTAAAAGCCAATTCATTCTTCTGTGTCAGTATGGCTCCGGTTTTGCCTGCAAGTCGCACTCGGAGCTGAATCATGATGGATCTATATACACAGAGAGAAGCAAGCTTACAGGGAGCTGACATCAAAGGGCTTACCTCTGCACTTTGTAAATTCAGGGAAGCAAAGCCAGAGATGGAGTTTTGTAACCTCTCAAGGCACGAGATAAGCACAGAAGACATACACAGATAAATGCAAAAGAGAAATGGAGGCACTCATCAGCTTTGCAAACCGAACCATGTAATACAATGGATTTCCATTGCTTCTTTGGTCAGAAAAGATGCCTGCAGAGTTAGGGACGGAGTCCATATATAGGTCAGAAAGCATGAACTCTACTGTCACAGCTTCCAGTGCCGGCTGGCTGGCCCGCAGCACGCTGACTAAGCACAATGCTGCACACAACAAGTTTTGCTGTCTTCCTCAGCAGCTCCTCAGCTGTCTGCACTCTGCTGTGTTCGCATGCTCCTGACCGCAGTGCTGCTGCCCAGGAGGAAGCACGCACGTTCCCTAACTCCGCCTCTCTCCCAGTTCCTAACTCAGCAGGTCACACTTGTGGCTTGGCCAGGAGAAGGGGATCACAAAGGAGATAGCCAGTATCTAGAGAAATCACCTCTGCTTGATGTTCTCTGCATGTTGACGCAACAGGATGTAACAGGATAAGGAAAACAAGAAGGAAAATAGGACAGCTCCCTCTATGCGTGGTTGAAGGCTGTCCGGGAGAGCTGCAAAGTGATCCGTGTGCAGGCAGATAAGTAACAGCTGCAATCTCTGCAGACACCATCACTGACAGAGGTCAGCAACCCACGGGGGTCTCTTTCAAGTTCTGCAAGAGGAAGGAAAAAAACCCAAACCTGTACATTGGAGGAATCACAGTGAAAAATGCAAAAATAAACACCAAGAATGGAAAGAGAATTATAAAAGTATGTTGTACATCTACTCATACTCATGAAGTTTTCTCGTCTGTTAAAGAACACAAAGTAAACATTCACTTCAGAAAACCACATGGGAAATGCCAACAAAGACTGACATAACACCGTGTCCTTCCTTTATTTGCATTAGCATAGAGATCTTTTTATCAGCCATTCTAATCTTGCTTAGCATTTCATAGGACAGTGTGCTGGGATATCCACTCCGCTATTTACTATTTAATTAATTTGACCACAGTCCAAAAATACTGAAGGCAAAACAGTGTATCAATATTTACTGTACCGTTTCAGTGGAATTAAAATACTGTAAAAACAGAACTGTGCGCAGACAACGTTTGTCTTGGCCGTTAAAATATTTTGAAGGTCCATGTACAAAACACAGGTTAGGAGTAAAATTGTCACTGAAAGGTATTGATCATGCTTTCACGTTCCTTTGTCTGACACCACAATATATTAGGATCAACCTCATTATCTATGGGATGTTAATGATCAAGACCAGGTTAGAAAAACAAATGCTGACATCGACGACTAAATAAATATTGCTATTAACACCCTGGACTCTGGAATTTCTATTGACCAAACATGGACTTTTCACTACAAGTGTGAAGAGAAAGACAGAAATGCAACACTGATTTTAAATATGTCAAAATCTTATCAAATTGCAAGCAATGAACCTATCAAAGTGATGACTGTAAATGACAGGGGATTTGATCTGGGGGATATGGAGAATGTGAGGAAACTGTGGAGAATCTGCGTGCTGAATGCTTTTGCTTTGCAGGACACTGGAAAACTTCTTACTCCAGGTTTTTGTCAAGAACACTTTGATCTGGGCTTCATTCTCAAGGAAGTATTACTCATTGACTTCATAACAGGAGCTCTGTATGGGCAGCCTGTCCCATGCTGATGTGCATAAGTATTGGAAAAATGCAGTATAATAATACAATTGAGCATATCTTCATTAAAAGCCTGGATGTATATGTGTGGGGGGACATTTTAAGGAAACGGAGAATGCAAAAAAAAAATTAGGTTAAAAGAGACCCTGACAGAAGAGACTTGGAAGAATCCAGCAAGAATGTCATCAGCAAAAGATTTTCTGTACATAAAAGGTCGTGATACTTCTCTCAATATAGTATGAGTCCGTCCATTCCCTGCCATACTACTGAAGGTGTGAGAACCACCTGCTCAGCACAGGGTTGCCTTCTGCCTTACATTGCCATATCCTGACTGGTCTAATGCGAGGTGCACATCTCCAGCGCCTGAGTAGGAGAAGCAGGAGTGATGGGCAAAGTTCAGGGGGCTGCCAGAACAACTGACAACTCAAGATGGAAGAGAGCTGCTGCTAGACAAAACTGTGCACAAGCTTGAAAAACTAATGTGTGAAGGAAGGAGTTGACCAGCACACAGTGTGTAATTACTAATCCACCTTTCTGAGGTGTGTGGATATCAGAACTGCATCTCAGACATGCTTTCTTTTAAGAAAAGTAAAGATAAGGAACAGATATGGTATCTCTAAGAAAGAGATACCAAGGTTTCTAATTGCCCGCAGCAGGGGTGAGCCGTGAGACATTGGATCATGCCTCCATGGTGGCCTGGTGCTGGCTGTCAGTCCCTGCCATTGTGACAAGAGTACCTCATTTTTTCGCTTGGTTCATGTCTACAGATTTGGGCGGTCAGGCAGGATCTCATTCAGGTCAAGGGAACTACAGCTCCATGATGACCTGGCTGGAAACCAGGCTCTCCAGACAGGCAGCTGCAGAGAGCAGGGGAGAGTGCTTGTTTAGCACATTCCTGAAAGGCACTGACTATCTGCAGCCATTTTGAAGTGGTTCTCCACAAGTCTACCCAGGAATGTGCTGATGGGCTGTACACGTAGGGTCAAACCCGCTGGGAGGATGCAGTGCCTTTTGAACAGAAAAGGTTGCCATAATAAGCATTGTGAACTAGCGCTCCCATGCAAATAATTTGTTAATAGTTCCTTAATTAAGGACACTTAATTGCTTAGCTCTTCTACTTTGTTTTCTTGGGCAATCATGTGAAATAAAAAGAGGTGGCAGAGGGAGAGAGAGCTACTGGAGTGCCATCAAGATGCCAGCATTCATACCAGCTGAGTGTCATGCTTCTCTTCTTCCAGAGCCTTTGGCCTGAGCCATAGTAACATTTCACTCTTTTGCCAGATGCCTGAGTTGGAAGGTGGAGATAGGTTGGTGGAGAAACTGCTTTTCACAGAAGAGCCAGCATCCTACAGGATGGAGCACTTGGAAAAACTTTGCATGAATTAGCAAGCAAATCTGAGGCTGGAACAAGTAAGGAGGGACAAAACTTGTCAGTTTGTCATTCATGCAATAATGCTGTCAAATGTGAAATTTACTAAATTGGTGATTTTTGGCTTTGTTTTTGGAAGGAAGGAAGGAAGAGGGGTAGCTCACTGTTTCTGATGCATTTGTGTTTTTCCAAAAGGGAAAGGCAACCCTATTATTTATGATTATTTTTCATCTTCACTGATGTTTTTTGAATGTCACATGGCAATTTCAGAATCCCTTGTTTCTGCCACGTTGATGTATGGTATCTGAACATCCCACCTGGCTATTTATTTCTAATGGGGACAATATATGGATTCATATTCAGAACAAATATTGATGCCAGTTTAAAATCTTTGTGAATTTAAAACCTGGCTGGACTAGAGGTAGTCCATCAATCTCCAACCTATTCCCATCTTGGGTCTCTGTCTAAAACTTAATTCCAGTGTAGTGGAAATGCTAAGTCATGGCCTGAAGCAGTGATGGAGCACCTGGTAGGAAGGCAGGGCCAACCCAGGGGAGCTCAGGTGCAAGCAATGCAATGCACCTGTGTGACTGGAAGGGTGCAGCCAGGATCCGCCCCTTCCCAGCCCTCATTTAGGGGTTGGCAGTGGAGGTGAGGGTATCTTGCTGGAGACCTGTGCCTACCTGAGGTCTTCTAAGGGTAAGCAGTGTTTTTCCTTTGTTTCTACCTTTGTGGCTGCTATATTTGGACTTACCTTCACTTGCTGCAGCCTAGGACTTTGCCACCCTGCTATTATTGCTGTGCTTTCCATCACATTATAACGTTACATCCAAAAAGTCCATTAGTCTCAGGATCTAATATTACAAAAGGCTAAAGAACTACTCAAATTAAAAGGAAAAAATAAAAAGGAAGTAAAAAGACTGAGTCACCTTCTGGTCCCTTGAAAAGGGAAAGCTAGATTCACCCCAAATTGTGTATGTGTTGTTTCAGAAACACTGAAATACTCATGACTGTAGGGGCCAGTCATCTTATTGTCCTACTGTGTGAATATGGTTAAGAAGGCAAGTTATTCCATTTATAGTGGCAGCAAGAGGATCCAAGTCAGGGACTGGAGCTTCAGAAAGTATAAGAAAAGGTGCCCTGATTGCCACCCAACAAAGCATCTTTGTTTGAGGGTTAACGATCTCACTGGCAGGGCTCAGAAATGAGTCCAAGGTGTCAGCTTTAAAACTGACACAGAAAAACACATCATTTTCGATCCGTGAAGTCAGACGGAGGAGCTGTTATCTGAAATAGTGCACAGAGCCTGAGTGATCTGCCAGACTTAACACATCCTGCCTCAGAAGTCCAGGTGGGAAACTTTACTAGTAAGGAATGAAATGAAATGCAAAAATACCTGCTAATAGTTCAACTGGTGTGTCGTCAACACTCCACAAATAAAGCTGTTTAAATGCACGCATCTCCACCAGTGTAACTGCTATGCCAGCTGGAAAAAGTCTGTCAGGATAGGTTTAGGAAAGTAAGACTTCCATCATCTGCTCTGATTGGGGCTGGATGAAAAGAGGGAATTACTTCTCTTCATTAAGCAAAGCAAGGAGCTAGAACTGGCCATTGGCTGTAAAGTTAGAACAAAATGCTGGGCCTTACAGAGTGCGATTCACTTACATGGAGAGTGTCTTGCATGGGAGGAGCAACCAGCATCCAGGCACTGATCTGGAGTACATAAACAAGAAATTCAGGGAGAAAAACACGTCTCTGCAGAGGACCTCGTTCCAAGATCAGGAGGATCCAAGTTCTCTCCTCTTCAGACACCGCAGAGGTTTTCTGGCAGATTCTCCCTCCCTTTGGCTGTGCTAGGTTCAGCCACTTATCACAAGCTGCAGGGGGATGTTTCCCCACATTTGTATTTGGCACAAGCTTGAAATGATGGAGCTGATGCAGAGGCAGTGCTTATGAGAGCAACATCCTCCTAGATGGCCTCATAAAATGGGGAGAGGATGAGCTTGTCGTGCTGACTTGGAACTGCCAAGTTGGCAGAGCTGAAGATCAAGTTTTGAAAGGAAAAGTTCACGCTGCTGCATAAAATACTGCCCTCCCCAGGACAACAGGCAGCCTTAATCCAGCTGCACTCAGATCAACAAGAGTTTTTCCAACAATTTGAACAGCATCAAGATCAAAATTTGAGCACACCAGCTTAAAGCCAGGGTAGATAACAGGAATCCTCTACTCATCACGATACTTCAGTCCCTGGATAACTAAGACATGGGTCTAAGCCTGGATAGAGTAAAGCTTGGAAGGAGGAAAAGCCTGGTGTTGCTGGTAGGTGATTTTATATTAGTTCAGTTTTCAGATTTCCCAGGTGCTCGAGCAGGGATGTCTTCTGCAAAGATTTTGAAAGCAATCAACAGAGTCAGGTGAAGTTTCATCCTGCTCAGATGCCTCTTTGCAGGGGTTTCTAGATACAAAAGCCAGCTTAACACCAACCATCACCATACAGCACAACCTGACACTAAACCACACAGTATTTGCCTGTAGGACTAATACTAATGGCTTGCTAACTTCCATATAGACAGAAGCTGAGATCCTACCACACAGTGTTGGCCACAAGAAACTGTGGGAGCAGCCAGACCTGAGCAGCCCCTGAAAAATTACATAAATCTTTGCTGTTCAGTGATAAGGCTGTGGGAATTTTTGCCAGAAACAAAACAAAAAAAGAAAGAAACAACAAAAAAAAAAATCAACCAGACAAGTTCTCTTCCTTCTCTGCTTGCTCCCCTTGACTGTCTGAAAAGCTCGATTCACTGGTATGTGATAAGGGTTCGACTTCCAACCAGTTACAGATTGCCAGCTGAAAATCAAAGCCAGACAAATCCAATTAAAAAAAAATAAGAGCCCTCATTTCTTTAACAGAGGTCGTGGTTAACCATGGAAATATTTTACGAGTAGACTTGCGGTGCTCATTCCTCTGGGTACCTGCTAACATTTGTGTTCAGACGGAGATTCAATGAAGTTTGAAAAAAACAAAAATAAATTAATTGCTGATGGATCCAGATTCGCAGAACTGTGTTTTCAGAAGAGAAGCTGGTTATCCAGCCGTGGCTGGATTTAAACTTACAGTTGTTTCACATCATCTTCGTGGCAAAATGCTTGATCCATGAAATTCAGCTTGATTTCTTCTTGGCCATGCCCTTACTCTGGTGGCTGACGGTTGACCTTAGGGAGGCATTTCAAACCATGCTGATGCCATTTTCTTAAGCCACTGGGTTTACATGTATTTCCTACTGACTTTGACAAAAATATTTAAAGATTGGTTTTTTTATTCTGTTGAGTTTATTGGGAATATCTTGATACACAGGGCATTCATCGGAATATCCTATATCTGCCATAAAGTGCTTTGAAGTTGAAGATGCCTGCTGTCAAAGGAAGATTTTTACTGTGCTTTATACATAGAAGCTAGTTCCTGTACTTGCATTGGAACTGCTGTACACTGAGGCAGACATAACATGACTAATAGGCTCATTGTGACTAATAAGTTTGCCCCAGCTACTGAGCATCAGTCAAATCATGCATTGCTTTTCACCAGACATGACACATCATGATACGTAAGGCTGGGAATTTTGAAAGATAATATTAGTGATAGACTGTGCCCTGATGGAACAACTCGAAGTGCAATTTTAACTATCTGCTGAATAACTACGTGGATTTCCTGCCTGGAAGCCTTGGGCCAGGATCTCAGTTGACTCCCCTGAGTAAGTATCAGGTGTTAGAAAGGATATCGATCTGCAGTGTCCATGTCATCCTGTTATACAAGAGATGTCTTTAGGTTGGCCAGACAGGTTGGATTCCAAGATTATTGGGATTAAGATTTGAGATGGAATCACGCCTTAGGTAAAATGCTTACAAAGATCAAACCTTTGAATAGCTTTTAACTAGGATTAAAAGGTGAATGGAACAGGAAAGAGCAAAAGCAAGCACTCAGCAAAAGAGGGTCAGTCAGCATGGCACTGAAGCAGGGATCTTGCAGGAGCTGTCCCAGCAAAGGGGGCAGAAAGCACTGAGAACTGAGGGAACCAGAGGGAAGCGTCTCACTTACTCCAGTTTACAGCAATGAAAAAAGAATCAAAAAAGAACCAAGACTCAAGAACCTGTTAATTGAAAAGAAGAACTAGTAACTTCCTTTCAAAGCCACAGCCCTAAGTGACCCCCCACTTGAAAATGTGCCCTTCCAGGTAAAAGAATATCACCTTTCCTTCAATCCTCGCAGCCCAATGAGTGGGAATTATATTCTCATCCTCAAATTTAAACATGCTCAGTCCTTCAAAGGAGCTGTAGAGTGAGGATATGAAGCTTTCTCACTGGAGTATTGCTATCTCTGAGACTCCTAAGTTTGATGTGAAAACCTCACTTCTTTGGCATTGGGTATTAAACCCCCAAGTGCAGCGCCTTGACAGTCACCAGTAAGAAGTTACTTTTTTGCTGCTAATTACCGAACATTCATTAAATTTACAGAGTGAGGAATATGTAGAGCAATCAGAAATTTTTCTTATTTAATTGGTGATATGATGGCAACAATAACAGTCAATTTGTTCTAGAGATCCTTTCTTCACTGTTTCCAAAGCTTGATGCCGTAGGGCTAACTGGTATATAAGAAGTTAATGGCTAAAGACTCTCCTAAGCTGCAGTTAAATATGACATAATGAGAACATCAATTAACTTAGGGCAAGAGTTTATGATTAACTATGAAAATCAGTAGCACTCCGTGGGGTGTAACAGCAGAGGGAAGGCGGTCTTCCAGGCCATTATTTCACAACAAGATCATAATCTCACAGCAAATTCTTAAGTGTCCAGACTGAGAAGACATAAATTTTCAGTAGAGCTTTTATTTTGGTCTTACTGCATTTGTGATATTAGAAAAGGACATTACTTTTGGAATAACTCCCTATAGATGTGACTCTGCCTTCTTAAACCTTACTGAAGCAGCTGAAGAAATGCTTTGTGCTATAGACTGGGACTGCTAGCTGATATTACTACATAGGCAGGAGAGAAGTATGCAGAATCCTGGTATTTACCAAACATAGTAGGAAAAGTATCTACAGCTTCATGTATTTATAAACCATCTCACGATCTTAGAAAAGACATTGGGGAGAAGTCTTGATAGGAAGAAGAGATTTATGGACAACTGTGTTTCATCCTAGATAAGAATTTGCAAGACGATGAGGTAGTAGAAATGGCAATTCTGTGGAGAGCTGTTTCCCTTCAGCAGAGGCCATGCAGTCAGGAGGCAGAGAGAAAACAGGCGGGATAGATGGAGCTCTGATCTGGCCTCACCTGGACAGCAGGCCAACCACCAGTGTTGCAGGCTGGCAGAATTCAGCATCTGCCCCATCTCTATTCTGGATAACCAAAAAAGAGGACAGAAACAAGCTGGAGGGTGTTCACAAAGAGCAGTGAAAGTATTACAGGGGGAGAGGAATTGAATTATAGGGCAAGATTATTAGGAAAATGAAATATTGCTCTCGGCCAGATCTGTGCCTAGAGCAAAGCCTTGCACGTGTAAAGCTGCACTGATTTATATTAGAGAAGATTCTAGCTCCTGACATCCTTGTTCACTTAGCACAGAACATTACATTTCTTGGATTTTTATATAGAAGTCAGAGGAAATGCGTGTTCATACAAAAATAAAAAGATGTTAGGAGAGTATCAACAGAAGGAGGTCCTTTTGGTTTCTATACTACATAAAGCTGTCGGCTGTAGCAGCGATTTCTGCAGAAATTAAGAAGGAAAAAACCATGCAAAGTGCTCTCAAACACTGAGAATTGTTGAAGGCCTAAAACTGAGGAATGTTACGTTGTCTCACAAAAAAGTTTCAGTGACCTGAAAGAGAACAGGACCTACTAACAGCTGAGCAAGGTATCCCCTCTGGACCTGATCTGTTTAATACACTTCATGCCAGCAGTAGAAAGCCACCTAAACCCCTCAGAATTGACAAAGGCAGTAAAAGTCAGAGCAGAATAGAGGAGAATACTAAAAGTGAGAGGGAAAACGAGGTATGCAGCACTCACATGTGCAGATATTCATAGTGTCCCCCTCTCACAATTTTTTACAGACTGTTATGGAGCCAAGAGGTCAGTAGACCATGCACAACAATGGCTTACTTCTGTAGCCTCTCTAATCTACAGCTGAGCTTCTAATCAAGTACTGCTTACACTTCCAGGGCCTAATAGCCATTTCAGAGCTCATTTGTAAAGCTACAAAGAACATTTTATAAATGGAAGGATACCATAGTGTGTCCTTGCAGAAGGTTTCCCAGCTGCTCTCTAAAAAAGGTCCACCACGAAGGAAACAAGTGTACCTCAACATCTAAATAGCCCAGACAAGCACTAACAGCCAGAAAAAATGCATAAAATTCCACTTGCAGCAGCTGCCAAAAAAATAAAATAAATAAAAGCAGACTTACTTCACCCATTAAATCCATCAACCCCTAAGAGATTCATTAACAAACCTACTCTCAACACCCCAAGGGTCCCACTCCCCAGGATGTTATGTGCTGTGGCCAGAATTGCCCTACCCAGCAAATGGGAACGTGCAGAAGTGTCTCCCCTTGCTCGCTTGCAGGTCTCTCCTCAAGGGTTATTTATTCTTGCTCCCTGTACTCCGGCCAAACAACCTGCACGCTCTGACACTGCGCCTTTTCTGCACACTTCATCAGAGGGGGACATGGCCATGGAGGTGCCACCTCTCTCCATCCAGATCCCACGAGCTGGGAGCTGGAGAGCAAGGTGTGACACCCGGAGGGGTCCAGAGCTGGCAGCCTGCTCTGCTCCACACAGCTCACAGGGAGAAGAGCTCTGTTGGCACGTAGCCTTTTTACTGGAATCCTCCAGGCTGGTGGATAACTTGCAGTGAACGTAACTTTCCACATCCCCAGGATATTTTGGGGTAGGATAACTCGTAATGAGCTGGTGTTGGCCCACAAGGTGCCAGACACCGCTGCACCCAGGTGAAGTCCATGAGCACTGTTGCACCGAAGAACGATGTCATAGGTGATCATTGCTCCAGGCACCCGTGTAACACCGCTGCCTATTGAACTATTCTCATATATTCCTATTCTCATGGCTCTGCCAGGTCGTCGTCTCTAATTTGCAGAGAACACCTTCTCCTTGTGCCCATGTCTCCTCTTGTCTTCCAAAAAGGCACTGCGGGGCATGGGCAAAATGGTTATAAATCCGCCTCTTAATGTTATTTATAATATTCAGTGTAAGAATGGTTGAACAATGGTTACTATCATATTTTCACTGGGTATATATATGTATAATGTATGTGTATAAATAGGTATGTATAAATCAAAGCAAGGTTTCTCAAGGTATAGGCAAATAAAATCAGCAATTATTAATTAGTTATAATATAATTAATAATAATATATATATATAATATTAGTTATTAATATAGCTGTTTTGTTTTTAATCACCAAACTGATGTTTTATCTCCAGATAATGACAAATATGGCTCAGACACCAGAGGTCCACATGCTCCTGTTACACTCATTCAGCACGGAGCACAAATAAGTCACTTGTTAATATATGAACTGTCATGAAAGAAGCCACAATTATGCATGATTCATCCCTACAAGCTATGTAAATCTCTGGTGTATATATATATGATAACAAATGAGTGTTACTTGATGGGAAAACACAGGTGCCAAGAGCTAGGACTTTCTGTGCTATGGATGTCAGGCACAGCATCAGTGTTAACACCTCGGCTAACCCTTACCTTCAGGTAGATGCATTTCCAAATTCTTGTCAAACATCCTCTATCATTTCAGTCTGTCAGAGCACCGGCCAGCCCAGATCTCGATCTCACAGCATTGTTGGAAGGTAAGAGAGCAGAGAAAGCACGTGCCTCCTCCCACAGCCCAAAGCACACGCTGCGCCCAGCCTCCCACCTTTCAGTTTTGCATGATCGAATTTGGACCCGTGCCTACTCTCACCATAGTGGTTACTAAATATTGGTCACAAACCAGAAAGGAGTTGCACTGACTCGTGGGGCAGCAGGCTCTGGAGACAGCCATCAGCAGGAGAGCTTGGAAGCAGCAAACTGCGAGGTGCCTGAGACAGCACACAGCCTGATAGAGCTGCTGGTAAAGCTTCAGGTGTGATTTCACCCACGGATGGCATTTGTACGTATGTCAGATAAAGGTAGAGGTTGGGAGATGATTACTTTTTCTTCACAGTTCTGTCCTTCTCTAAGTAAATGTCACGCCGTTAACTAGTTCTGTTCCTAATCCTGAAAACTCTCCTTTTAGGGCATTTAAATGTGACTGCACAGTCTCTGTGAAATGAGTAAAGCAGGGCTGGAACAGATGCAGACTCCTGTAAAGCTGCATCATTACAGCGCACAGAGAGCTTTGCAGCTGTAACACTCACCTCCCATTTTGACATCCAGTTTAGTACGATTTGTATAAAACTGAAGGAAACAAACAAAACCTTCCAGCATACTCAGAGGTCGTTACACTCATTAACATCTTCTCTTCTTGCTCATCCTCAGCTAATATCATTATCAGACTGACCTTTGCCATTGGTTCTCTCTTTAGCTAAGCATGCAGGAGAGCTGTCTCCCCTGTCCACTTCCATTCCAATCAGAAGTGCCACGTCCTGGCCATGGGCTCGGCAGCTGCCCTGCAGCCCTGGGAGAAGCTGACAGGTTAATACCATGTGGAGCTTCCTTCCCACGTGTGCCCCTTTGCTTTCTGCCTCACCGTGATGGTGAAGGGCTGCACAGATGAGCCTGAGCCACAGAAAAAAAGCAAAACTGTACTCTCCAAGGAGTGAAAAACCACCGGCACTAGGATGCATCCTGACAGCTTCAAAGGAAAATTAAAGATTATATTAGTGGAGACATTCATATCATCACAATTTTTTTCACATTTTAGACCTTTAATGAAACTGCTGTTTAAAATGGTGTTTCTTGTAAGATCTGGTCACAACTTCTTAGCACTGTATATTGTAGTGCAGACCACCCTGTAACCCAGTGCTCGTGAGCCCTGTGTGTAACACCTTGAAAGGGAGCAGGCTGGTAGGGAACAGAAGCACTTTCCTTCTTCAGATAAAAATACAGAGGCTTGAAATGCAAGCCAGAGCAGTCCAAGGGTCAGGGGGAAAGAAGTGCTTTTGCTCACAGGTTTTGAATTCCTCTGTTAGTTATGGTGTTGGATAACATCCTTGGTGTTTTCTTAGCCCCCAGTGGACAGTAACACACAAATCCAAGCCCTGCACACAATTGGAATAAACTGCATTTTGGAAACAAAGGGCTCCACTGAGGCAATGGTATCACACAAATAGGGATGGGCACAGTGCCACTTTGGACAGGGGGTGCATTTTGATATGTGCCCTTGATTTTCACCCACACAAAGCAAAAAGATCACTTCATTTTTTTCCTGTTTCTAGCTACAATGCATCCTGCAGCAAAGGCTGAAGCAGATCACTGATTTATTTCCTTTGAAAGGAGTAAAATGCTTCTAATTTTTACTCCCAGTAGGGAAAGAAACTGGTGGGCAGCGTGGCTGAAACACTAATTAGCCTGATAGTCCAAAGATATAGCAAGAAACTGGGTATAATTATGCTAGACATACCACCTTCATTGTTAGGTGCTATTTGCAAGGCTTTTTATCTTCTGAAAACTTTAATTGTCTGAAACTGACTTAGAAGTTAGAGGGTATCCAGGTGATTCCCTGACAGGTCACGTATTAGCTTAGGCAATTCCCTACTGTCAATCACTGTAACATGCAGACACCATAACATGCCACGACTCAGTCTGATCTTTCTCCCTCTCCCTCTCATTCCACTCTTGTTCAGTTGCATACCAGGTGTGCGGGGTTACTGCAGCAGGTTTCCCTCCGACTGTTCCTGGTGCACTTCCTTGGCACATGACTTACAGCTGAAAGATGAATATACACAGCAACATTCACACAAGGGCAGAGCAGATCTGCTTTTTTTCTGCTGTATGAGTTTTGCAGGGCAATCACTTGTCAGTCACACTCCACTCCTGTTCACGTCCCCACGGTGCAGTTTTCATACAGGGAAACACAATGCACTTTGCTCTATACCCTGGGGATTAGCATACACATCAAGAAAGTATCTCTTTGTCTTCTTAGTTCCTCCACTTCCAGTTGCAGAGTTGCTCACACGTTCTTTAAGATGTCTATCCCTGCAGTGCATGCTGAGTTATTAACAGGATCTCAGCTTTTCAGAATTGCAGCTAAGAATGAGGCTTCAAAGACCTCTAGGTTTCTAGGCTGCGTTACCCGGTTTGCTCTTCATAGCCCTGAAGACCCAACTGGCAGTGAACGAGGTGGCACTTCCCTGCTGGAGACAGAAAAACACTGGGAAAACCATAGCAATGCACGGCTGGCATTGCAATGACTTGGTTACAAACAACCAGGTCCTCCTAAAAGCAGCACCCCTCCAGCAGGAAAACCTACTGCCCATCCCCAGAGCAGACAGTAAGCGACGTTTGTTTCAGAGCCTGTGGTCCACGGGGATCGAAAAGCCAGCAGCAGAGAGCACTATGGCATCATCTCCAAAAGAGAGACAGCTGTTGGAAACACGTCTAGCAACCAAGCCAAGTGGGCCAGACAACAGAGGTCTGAAAGATGTCCAAGATCCTGACCTCCTTTCTGAACCGGTGGGTATGTTTTTCTTTGTGTGTTTTTTTTTTTTTTTTTTTTTTTTAAGATATATAGCAGAGTGAGGGCATGGTAGAAAACTTGCTGGGGTTATTGCCTCTTCCTTGCCTGTTTTTCCTCTCGAGTCTGGGTTAGTGTTTTCTTTTGGAGGGCTCGCTAACAAGCTGAGGTTTTCGTCTTAGTAGGTCTGCTGGTAGTACAGGACGTTCCCCTGGATTTGTGATTTCAATGCAGGATTTTCTTTAGAGAGTGAGGAATTTTTTATTAGAACCAGCGAGCCTACAGAACTGAACTGTATCTAAAAATAGAAGGGGTTGCTTTTTTTTAGATGTTAAAAATAGAGACGTATAGAAATGGTCATGTATAGGCTGCTTTTTACAAGAAGGCAGAGGTGCTCCAAATGGAAACTTTTGCTATCTGCCATCTGACCAAGGAATAGCATTTCACAGTGCCATGAGCAGCTGCTTACGAAGAACTAAGAAGAATCTAATAACCCTGGATGGACTGAAAATGGAACTGGGACCACGCTGGAATACACACATCTGTGTAACTTGTCCCAAATCCCAGGGAAAGAATAAGATGTGGTCTTGTGAAGCATGGGCACAAACAAATCGTCAAAGATGGGGTGGTGCAATGGGAGAGGTGGAGCAGAATAATCCCACGAGACACTATGGAGCCCATCTAGTTCTCCTATCCTGGCCCCTGCTCTGGAGCACTGATGAAAGCTGCATTCCCTCCAGCACTGCTGAAAAACTTGCCAAGTCCCATTTACCCCCTGCACAGCTCCTGAGTGTTCATCCACACCACACAAGCCAAGCGCTGAGCAAAAAACACAGATCTCAGTTGGGAAAATGCTCCTGGAGATGCTTTCAAAAGCAAACAAAACTTGCACCCATTTAGAAAGCGAAGTTGTGGCTTTTGGGGAGATCTGGCAGGGTGAGGATCTTACAAAGACAGATGGATTTTGTTTGCTGTACTTTTTATTCCACACCCCTCACAGTTAATTTGTGGTCATATTAATCTGCCATGTTACAGCTGAGATGTTCAAAGCTGTTAAAGTGATTTGGATAAGAAGTTACCAATAATTGGAATTGGAATTTGGCATCTAGATTTGTTAAAAGAGGAAAAAATCTCAGCCTAGAAGTCTACATGCCATTTGAAATCTACTACATTTGAAGTTCTGTGGAGTACTAATAAGTTATTTCAAATGAAAAAAAAAAATCCCTGCTATTTGTTTTAAAAACATATTTGCAGCAACTAATTGCCCTATAAATACTCAAGGCAGACTTCACAGGGCACAGCTCAGACAGTAAGAAATGTAATACACTACCCCAACTCATCTAAATAAGGGACTGCTGTTTTTTTCTCCTGAGCATTATAAATGGCTCGCCAAGTCTTGAAGACACTTTAACCATCACCTCCCCAGCCTCCCACCACTGCATCAATCCCACCCTGAAGAACCAGCTGCGTCTCCAAAATCTCGGGTCAAGCATTCATGACATTTTACGAGATGTCAGTACCACGTGTGTCAAATTCAGACCTCGATTACCTCCAGTTTAGAGACACTCATGTTTCCATCAAAAGGATCTGATCCTCCTTGATGTAATGGCCGGGGCGGCTCCATTTCGTATAGATGTCCTTTCAGCTATGCTCTTGTGAAGCAGCCACAGCTCGGTTCAACCCTCTCTAATACCAGGAGAAGAAAGTGGCCAACAGATGCTCTGTGTCAGTGGCCTTGTGGAGCTCAGCAGGCTGCTTGACCTCTTGATACAGGAGGACTGGGCTGTAGAATAGGAGCTCCCTTCCACGGGAGAGCAGAAAAGGAGCTTTGAAAAGCACCGTGGGACTTAGGAAACAGGGAGCGCCTTCTCACTGACTTGATTCTCTTTCCTTTGCAAGGCTTCTTCCTGTAGAGGTAAAAGGAGGTGTAGGTGAAAAAAACAAAAAGCAGACCAGGCCTAGATCGAGGATACGCGCCACAATCGTGGAATCCTGGAATCACAAAGGCAGCAGTTCTCCATCTGTTCATCATTTTTGCGTGAGAAGGGATTTGATCATGACCTTGGAGCTGTAGGTCAGCCCCTCTCTCAGGGCTTGGACCAAACAAGTGCAGATGGGTTGGCTCCAGGAGAAGGTCCCACTCTTTGTGCTTGTACTCTCTTCACTAATTCTAGGTGGTTTAGCAGCCATGCTCAAATGAGTCTGAACAAACACCGGTTGTGTCAGGGCCACACGGAGCTAGGGGGAGACCTCTAGAAATTTCAAAATCGAAGGGAAAACTCTCAGTGATGTCCAGCAGAAGTTCAGCTCATTACAGTGGTGATGCAGGGAGGCACCACATATTTAGAGCCTCACAGACATTCCAAAAGCAAAGCTGAGGTTATGTTATGTTTTATATAACTACAGTTAGATTTGGCAGCGGATCACTACATGGATGGTGTTCCTTTTGAAATAGAAGTCGTACTCTGGAACAGAGTAAACACTAAACAATACATCTGCAAAGAAAAGTCACGGGCAG
Source organism: Numida meleagris (assembly GCF_002078875.1). Taxonomy (NCBI): domain Eukaryota; kingdom Metazoa; phylum Chordata; class Aves; order Galliformes; family Numididae; genus Numida; species Numida meleagris. The sequence continues at coordinate 2,053,927 of NC_034421.1, forward strand.
TAACTCCAAACTGAATACCTCCCATTCAACTCTGAAAACCCAAGGGCTTTTCCTAGACTTTATGGCCACTGAATGAGCAGCTGCTGCTGAATAGACATAGTTGGGAGCAATAAGGGAAAGTACAGGGAGATGGGAACTCTGTGACTGGCAGCATTTTCCCCTGAAAACTTGGGAGCTGGAGGAGAAGCTTCTCCCTGTCCCCTAAACAGTTCCTTTGTGCTTACCACATGCATAATTGATGGTAAGCAAATCATCCATGCTGAACTCAAAGCTGCTTCATACACACGACCACATTAGAGGAGTTGCAGGCCATGGAAAGACCAGAGCTGATTTAGGCATCAATTATGGATGAGAAACTTCTTTAGTATAAATAAACTTGCTGGTTCACCACTGTATGTAGAAACCTGTAAATAAAATAACTGATTATTCAGAGGCATAATTCCTGCAGTTTGTCTCAAGGACGCATTCTCTGAGTACATGCATGCATACATGTGGCCACTAACACAGGTTTGGTGAAACATCCAAGCTTCAGCGAAGCAGGAACCATACCTTCAGCTACTGATAGACTTCTCTTTCTTAAAAGGCTCTGTTCCAAGAAAGCAGCTTATCTGAGTTCCCTCCAAAGCCACCTACATATTTGTAACCTGCTCGTCCAACCAAATCCCACCATCCCTTTGGGAATTTTCATTTTTGGCAAAACTGGAATTCTCCTTTGAATGTAACTATTCTGCTTATTTTTTCGATCTCGGGGCTTCACAGGGCATATCAGCACAACCACAGACACATGCATGTGTGTATAAATACATAATTTCAAAGGTGACCTATTTTCCAGCTGCAAAATACTGTCGCTATCAGAGGTTTTTGCCAGCTAGAAAAGGACACGGACCAGAGAGGTGCAGAGCAAACTGCAGCGTCTGCATTATTTAGAGCTCAGCATGCCAGGTTCACAGGTGTTCAAACTGCCCAGGAACCATTTGGCCCAATGGTATGGAAAACATGATTTTAGAGATTGAAATCAGTCAGCATAAAAGGTGTTTTAACCAACCAGCGACTGCAGGACAAAGCAGAAAGTCAAGGTTTTCTTTATATTTTTATTCTTTTGCTGTTGTTGTTTTTTATTCCCCCTGGCACCTGCAATACTGCCTGCCTGACATTGGGAACTGCTTGCAGTGGAGAAATTTATTAGCTAGAAATTTCCCAAAGTATTTGTAGGAAATGTTATTCACAGTCACTGCACTGCAGGCAGAAAAGAACCCGCAGGAGGGAGAAGGACTAAAAGCCAGGCTGTGAGGATGGACTTCTCCAAATGGAGAAGCTGTGCATGCAGCACAACACGACACATTTAATGTGTGCTTGGCCATGGCAGTGGCAGCCCAGTATCTCTGGGTGAGGAAAGCAAGGAGGACTGGTGAGGGATCTTGTTTCTTTTTTATGTCCTACCTGAAAACCACAGATCAAATCTGTGGAGTAGCAGCAGCTGCTTTAAACAGAATTTCCACCAGATTTCCATGCTTCATTGGGCATAGGGAGAAAGAAGAGTTGTTTCGGTTTGTGCTCACCAAACATGCCAAGGACATCACGTCCTCAGCAGCTCCTGGGACTGCCTTTGCTGAACGTCTTAAGTTCAAACAGAGCCTTTTGGTTCATCTCACTATGTTGGTTTGTGACCTTCCTGGAGGAGGGACGAATGTGGCAAATCAAAACCAGTAAGTGTCAGTAAGAAAGCCCTCAAGGCCTGGCAGGACGCAGCTGTCAGTGTTGAACTATCCAGAGGAGAAACCAAAGCCCACCAGCTATCAGCCCTCAGCAGGATCACACCCACAGATGGGTCACTGGAGCTTGAACATGCAAATCCCAAGCAGCACCAGTGTGTGTGGGACCTGGCTGACCGCCTAGGAGCTACCAGGACTCACCTGGACCAGCATGCTGTCTTCCTTGCCGCTTCCCAGCAGCTAAAAATAAAGCAAGGAGCTGCCCTGAGCCAGAAGTCACAGCCACCATGCAGAGCTGTGCTCAGCTGCCTCCTTCTGCCCTTACAAGTCTATTATTATCACGCAGAGTGAGAAATATTATTGTAAATATCTTTCTGAATATTCAGAGGCATCTAAAAAAAAATCCCTTTTCTCTCTGTTCCTTCAGTTCCAACTCGCTGCTAAATATACACCCAGAAGTATAGGATGGAACTGCATAAAACTGCCTCCAAGACTCTGAACTCAAAATCCAGTATCTAAGGGAATTTAGGACCAGAATGCCAAAAATGTAGGTACACAAAGATGGAGTCAAGGATATTCCCAAGTGTTCAGACATCCTATAATCCATAGATTTAAAGAGACTTCAATCTCCTGAATCACCTTTGAGAACTGAAGGTCTGTTTCTGTGTCATTTAGGCACTGAAAAAAATGACCATATGTTTTTGCCCACATTTCCTACATTGCAGAAACCAAATTATTTTCTTTCCTCTAAATATGTATTTATAAATACACATGCCCAGACTGCAGCCCTGCACTAATTGGTATTTGCAACGTAAGCACTGGCCTTTCCTCCCTTTTCGTCAATGAAAGTAAACATGATCAAAGCCTGCCAGTATTTAATGATGAAAACGTACCGTGTCTCAGCAGTCTGAATGTCATTGGAGTGAACTTGAAGACAGGTTTATAAGAAAGATGACTAAAGAAAGGGTTTCATAACCAACTCAGAAATATATGTTTACTTTTCCTTCCTTAGCATTTTTTGTCTAGAGGAAAAAGGAGAATAGACAAAGATTTTTAATTTTTTAAGTGGGGAACAAAATAAATGCATAGGGACTTTATCCAGCTCTTCTAAGGATCTTGGAAGTGCTACAGCTACACTGTAGTCTCTTTGTTACGGCTCTGTATGCTTTTATACAAAAGAAAGATGAAAGAGGGGGGAGAGTGGTTGATATGGGTTGTGAGAAGTTGGTGGAATTAGATGGCAAGGGGTCAGGTTACAGACAATGTAAGCTAAAATGCATCAAAGGATATGAAGCAAAGGACTAGATCAAAGTCTAAGAAGCCAAGTACAAGAATAAAAGAGTGATAATTGTAGGCAGTGAGAAAGCACTGGAATAGAAATGTGATAATGGTATGACCTCATGACAGGCTTTTTTTTTTCCCCAAGTCACCAGTTCCTTCACACAGAGCACCCAGGCTGGAGGGGCAGGGGGGAGCAGTGGGAGGGAGATGGGAGAGGAGTTCTGGGGTTGGTAACTTTTCTGTGCATTGAGGAAAACCTCGCTTTTTTTGCAGTGCTGTTCATTCATAAGTTCTCCCTAGGATGACGGGGTTGCCCTCGTAGGTGCTGGTATGAGTCAGCAAGCATAAAGCTGGAGAAGGGCTCCTGGGAGGCTGAATGGCAGAGGGGCAGGTCCTGCTCTCCCACAGCCCAGCAGAACACAGCAGGCATCAGTGGGAGTGGGTCTATTTTAGAGTCAACACCGGGACCAGTGTCCTGGAATGGCAGATTTTAAACTACCAGCAAATCTTCAGGAAATTCAGTGAATGCTGAAGTGCTTCCTTGCTGGTCCACCTGTTTACATCCAAGTCCTCCTCAGAAAAAAATAAGTTCTTGAGACCTGAATGAGGTGATCAGACAGATCCTCTCTGCCTCACTGAGCTCTAAGTCTGAGTAGACATCCCATCATTATATAGTACCATTCCCTGATGGGCAATAGGCAACTACTGGGTTTTCACTGAAATGTCTGCATCTATTCTGAAGCCATGCTTAACCAAAATTATTCTTGAATCCATGGGACCCTCCATCAGTTTATACCTCAGTAAATCGACTTAGGAGATCTTCCAGACAAAGATCTGTATTTTATCTATGTTTGATAAAGAGGTATTTCCACACTGAATCAAAAAATCTGGCTGCCCTGGGACAGATTTTTGAAAGACCCTGAAGGCAATTAACATGTGGCTTGATGCAGGATGGTCCTTGCTTTCCAAAGCCATGTTATTACTGTGTCTATTTCATTTATTGGATTTTCAGCAACATCTGCCTGATGCATCTGTGAAATGCTGCTCTTGAGCTCAGATGTCAATCACTATTTCCAATGTTTTAAGGCCCCTGTGTGTTCTCTGCAGGAATTGGGCAGACAGAGCTACTGGAGTAAAAACTCAGGCACTTTGAGGACATGGGTGGTGTGGGAGAGCAGACAGTGTGACAGTTTCAAATTCATTCTGTTTCTCAGAAAGAAATTTGGCAGGGTAGTGGAAACACTCAGCGTTGTGTCTTCCCTGGCTCCCTACAGGTTTTAGTGTTCAGGCTTATCAGTGAGGTTCCGCTGATGCCACTAAAGAGCAGGTCACACTTGGAAACTCTGCTTGCCGTCGCCTCACCCCAGCGCACCTGGGGGGCAGCAGCAGCAAGGGTTCAGCCCGAGCTCCGGTGGGGCAGCGCTGCTGGCGGGCGGTCATGGCTGAACGCCAAGCACTCTGCCAAGCAGCTACGCTGACGCTGACATGGGCCAGAGGTAGCTGTGAAGTGTGGCATGCTATGTGCTGCTCTCTGCCCTCACTGAACTCTCCTGCCCCGTGCTGATAAACGGCTCAGGAGATCTTAGCATGGCAGGTCACGGTTCAGTCGTGTCAGGCCCAGCACAACTGATTTGAGTCACAGAAGATAAAGGGAATAACTTTTGCCTTTAATACCTTCTTGATCTCATTAATTGTTCAAAATTGAACACAAAGAAGCTGCAACCGCGGGGTCCAAAAGGCCTCCCAAAACTTGAAAGGAGCATTGGCCACCACTCTAGAAACACTCTTGAGCAGCCACGCTGGCATCACCAAGAGTCAGATCCACTTTTGTACCAAACCACCCATGGTCATGCTCTGCAGACTCCAGGCCACCTGGAAGGTAGAAGGAAGCGTGGCCTGAACAATAGTATGGAAATTGGCTTGCGCACCAGTAGAGAAATAGCCAGCATGAATAACAGGATAAAACCCATTTACATTATTTTTGGTTCAGATGAACATTTGTTGCGAATTCTGACCTTTATAGATGGATTACTAAAAACTTTGCTCCCCAAGGGCTTCATAAACCATTATCTAAATAGGGTGCACATGTCAATTCCCAGTTCTGGAGAGTGCAGAAGGATTAGGGAACAGCGATTCAGGTACACATTAAGAATTCTGAAGCGATGTGAGAAGCATGTCTGGAAGGCTGTGTTTTATTGAGCAACTGTTTGTTTTTAGGCACCTGTAGAGGCCCTGCACCCAGAACTGATGTCATACAGTTCCTTGCGGTTGTCTACCCCGGATATGTGGGTAAAGGCAACTTCCCCCAAACCAGTTCCTGTTTTGCTTTTCCAATTTCATTCTTTTTAAGGTTCTGCAAAACATGTGACATGCTATGACTCATATCTCGATGAAATAGCAAATTCTTACAGGAATTTTCCAAACTATTAACTTCAGTGCCACTTGCTTTGGATTTGACCATATAAATCACATTCCAAAATATTGACAGTCATTGATCCTGATCCTAGGAGACAATACAGCAGCAAAGGATGATCCAGCAGCCACTGTGCAACTACTGCCCTTTATCTGATGTGAGGATATAACACACAAAGACATTGACACTCTCATTACTCAAAAAGATGAAGGAAGGAAAGGTTTCAGCCATAAGAGTGGGGTCAAAAGGACAAGGAAGCCTTATGTTCTTTCATACGAGATCAGTAGTCTTTCAAAGATGAAGAAGGGGAAGATTCCTATGACCTAAACCAGCTTGGCCAGTTTCCTCACCCAGGAAACCCCCGTATTTTGTTGCATCCCACAATTCTGACATGAATCTAGTAATGTTGTATTCCTTTTTACCCACTTGTTCTCCCATCAATACACTTGGCCTTGTATGTGAAAAGCAACAATACCTCTTGAATGTCTCTTCTTAGAGGATGCAAAGGGAGGAGGGCAATCAGTAATGGGTTTTGGTGTGACATCTCTAAGATCTTCAAGAGTTGCCAAAGAGAAAAAAAAAGCTTTAGACTTGAGTTGCTTCAGATGTTGCCTCTTTAAAGGGTAATCACAAAACTGTAGTTACCTGGGGGGCCATTCTTCCCTTCAGATGCATCTGCTGTGGTGACACATAGCCAGTTCTGGGAGACCTGCTCTGCCCAACCCACAGCTTTATTTCCACTGCATATCCTGTAAATTCTGTTGGATGCTCCACTTCTTTCAGAGTTTTCTCTAAGTGTGACTGGTTCCCCAGTTACTTTCCAACTGATCATCCCCTTCAGCTAGGAACCCCCTTGCAGTGAGAAGATCCCCACTGAGAAACAGTCATCAGAAACTCTGCAGATTGATTCTAGTTATTCTTCACCTCCTCTTTTCTCTCCTTCTCTCTCAGCTTTGGAGAGATTCATTCCCTTGCAGGTTCATTTGTGTTCATCCACAAAAAATGAATCTCTCCCACTCAAGCTGCATTAATGACTTACGCTTGTGATGCTGAATTTTAGATCCTAGCTTAGTCCAAGGTCATTATTTCTACCATTTTGCAAAATGGTAGAAATCACAAATTCTGAAATTGCTTGTGACTATGAGTTAAGTTCAATATAGCTGGCAGCTTCTCTAAGCAGATCTGCAGCAGAACTGACCTCATTGACTGAATGAATCACTTGTCCCCCAGGGGCAGGAATGTTTCTTCCAGGACAGGATTGAAGCTGCTTTCTTGTAAAAGCACTATCAGACCCAAGCAGGGAGTTGGAAGCTGCCTGAGCCACACACCTGGCTTGTAGACCGTTCCTAGGCCTGCCAGGCATTTACCATTCAAAAAAATACGCATTCTTCATCAACTTGAGCTGAACTTTGGCAAAGGGTGCAGGGGGGAGAGGGGAGAGTAGAAGGGGGAGGAGAGATTCAAGGGCTTCAACTGGAAGTTTCTGTTGATCCCATGACAGATATAAATATCCATGTCTGTCCATTCTTACTCGAGTGCATTTGTTAAATATGCCATGACTAGAATACCAGTTTTCCAATGATGGCTTGCAAAAAAATTATTGGTTTCTCATTAACAAGATTATTTCAGCCTCCTCAAGTGGAAGGAGCAAGAAGAAACCTCTCATGTAAACCCAGCACATTTGGACCTATAGTGGTTTGGATTACACTCCAAGTGGAGTTGTTACACACTGCCTGGACCAGTACCAGACACATCAGAGCAGTGTGCAGGGGCCCTTGGTCAGGGCTGACCACCAGAAAGTCACCGGCATAACGGGCAGGGGTGAAACACAGGAAGATGAGAGCTCAGGAGTGCTTGATAAATCCCAGCATTTCAGCATGTTTTCAGCTGCAAACATATGAAGGAATTTTTCACATGCTACTATCTAGACATGGGCTATTTATGCCTTGATTTTACTGAGAATAAAAGGACATAAGTAAATGTTATCTATTCCTGTGGCCATGCCTGAGAGATGGTGCATCCAAGACACAAGTATTTTTGCATGCCTGATCCATACCTCCTGTGTGCTAAGAAGCCTTTAAGCTCTTTTTAGCTGCTGAGACATGAGCAGGTGGTCCAATTGTGAACAAAATGTCAGAATCCCCTCCCAGGTACAAAACCCCACTTAGAGAGACAGTCAAGCTATGCTGATAAACGTCAACTAGCCTCAGGCACCGCCAACCCCCAAATCTCTGCTTTCAGTGCTAACATTAACTCTAATTATGTTCATCCTAAATCTGCTTCCAGTCTGTTTTCATTACCTTCATTCACGTTACTTTGCTATCGCTTGTCCCTGCTTGCTGTTCTGATCTATGATCTGATCTATTAGCAGATCTGATGCAGTGTCATTATATTCGTCATCAGCTTGCATGTGGCACTTCTGCTTTCCCTGCAGTGCAGCTGGTAAACTTCAGTGCAAACTTCTTATACTGGAAAACTGCTTTGTGACTGTTTTCAGGGTATTACCAAAAGCCTGTTCTGAGGTCAGTAATGAGAACAAACATAAACCCTGGTACATCTTCAATGGGAAGCTGTCCTTTCCACCACAGAAACAAATAGGACACGTGTTAGACAAAGCATGTAAATAAGGTACCTTGGTTGGATTTCCAGCAGCTCTGGTGGTTCAGAGGGCTGCATAAAGCAGGTTTGTTTTCACACAGATGCTTGCTCTCCAGCTAGCAGATCTTTCTAACACCTACAGAGAACAGTGATGTAAGCATACTTGAGGAATGACAACTCTGCTTTCTGCAGAGCGGTCAGGCACAAAGCTCTGGGGTAACAAAGGGTTGTTCTGATTTTCCCATGCTGTTCCGGTCTCTCCTGTGCCGGCCAGTAGTGCTGCCTGCAGGTTACAGCAGGGAACATGGCATCCCAAGGGCCTGCATCTTCGGTTGTACAGAGCACCCAAATTTCCCAGTGTTGACCATGGGATGTATGGGTATTCTGTGTTTCCAAAAACAACGTTTACAATTTAGATCAGTACTTTATTTCTGCGTGAATGCAAAACCAGAACATTATCTCAGTATTTCTGGAAGGGGTCTGGGCATTTGCAACTTCCATTCCGCCAGTAAGCACTGCAGGTGTATCAGCTCTGAAATCAGACAGAAGTCCAGCACCATCCCTTGGAGAAGTGCACTGTTCCAGGTATGATTGCCAAAAGGACATACCGAGATCAGAAAAATGTGTTCACTTCTTCAGAGCGTTGTAAGATTCTGCAGTCACTTGTAATGAGCTGTGAGCCCTTGAACAGAAGGTGCTACTGAACTGCAGATCATTTTCTCTGGGTAGATGTTACAGACATTCTACAATACTCATGAGATGGAGAAGGAAGATGATATCTCGAACACATTCTTAAACATATTTGTCATTCCTGTGCACTGTCACCCAGTTGGCATAAGAGATAGATCTTTAAGGGATACTGAATGAGGAGTTCCTATCCCAACATAACAAGCTTTGTTTACTGAATTTGCATTTAGGATATTTACTAATACACAACAATGCAAAAGCTTTTTTTATTTCCTAATTTCTACTATTTGCTGTTTACTGACATCTTTTAGTTACTGAGTCCTTGCTGACCCCATTGGGTAAGACCAAAGATTAGCTACCCCTCACAAGAGGTTTTCTTCTTCTGTTTCTCAATGTTGATATTGCCACTTACGTAAAATGTTACCACACATTTTTGATTACCATCCATGGCACCGGGCAAATGGGATTTCATCACGCTTTTTGCTTTATAAAATTAACAGAACTATTGTGGCCCATCATGTCTACCCACCTAAATTATATTTTGGAATTTTTTTGTTTCTTTACTTTTCTACAGAATAGGAACGTGGAATTCACTTATGCCAAGTTGAGTCAACACTTGTTGGGGTAAGGCAGGCAAACTTTTAGGAGAATGATTTTAAATTCCTACTTTCATTCTCCTTTTGAGCTTCACACAACGTTATTCTCTTGCTGTTTTACGCTTCGTCAAGAAATGAAAGATGGAAATATACCCTGGGCCCAATGCTGACTGGCTGCACATTGCCACCGATGTGCGGAGTCCCCCATTCTGTAAAGTTCAGCACTTTTCTGGGTTGGACCTTCAGAAAGTGGGTAAAGAGGAGAGTCATTCAGGGTTACTTTTGTGAGAGGATTAATGCCTTAATCAACTGACTTGCTCGGAAGAAAAATTAGCAGATGCTGCAGAGTTTCAAGTGTCCTTAGAAACACCAGTAAAAATTCTTTATGCTCACTAAGATCAGATATGTTTGTGACAGTTCCTATTCAACCTGTGTTTGCAGTTTGCATATTTCTGTGTAAATGTGTGTCTTACAATTAGCTGGAGGATGTGCTTACAGTTGCTTTTACAAGTCCTCATTCTTGACAGTTTTACGGATGTTTGCACTAAGTAGCTTTTAGTGGCATACTGGTGAAACTAGGCACCTTGTTTTCCTTTCTTAAAGGCCCTTGGTTCTAATACCTACAAAGACTAATCCATTTGCCTCAGCTAATCCAGTCTAAAAGTACTCCAGTGCACTTGAAAGGATGTCCTGTGAGCAAAACATCTCACCTTGAGAATGGGGAAAAACTTGTTTTTGGGGGCTGCTTCCCTCTGAAGCAGCAACTCCAATTGGCTAATCTATTTAGCAAAATTAATTAGAGGGCCATGGATTGAGTTTCATGGCAGACTAAAGCCCAGCTTTCTCAAAGAAAGGAATTCATTGTTGAACCTTTGATGGTCTAAAGGAGGAGAGGTGCATTCATATGTTTTGGGTAACTCCCTCATCATTACTAAGATAAAATAAAAAGGCTTTAAGGTTTCTTTCACCAATCACCCCACAAGTTGGCAATTATATAGGATTACTAGTATCCCATAGACCTGAGCTACCAACAGCTATTTTATTCACTTCTGCAATGCATTTTGTGTTAATAACAAAAGAGTTCTTCTGGCTGTTTTGTGGTCCATACAGATGAAGGAGGGGGAGCTCTTATTTTTGTTTGTATTTTGAGTGGGGGTGATGGGCAGAAGAGTGGTTGTTCTGCCAAGAGATTAGCATGAAAGAATGAAATGAAATGTTTCAGTCTTGTTCAGCTCTAGTCTAATCAAGCCTGCTCTCAAATTAATGAGCTCTTACCGGGGGGAACATCTCTGGATGCTGGAAGGCAGCAGTAAAGCTATGCACTCCTATTTCAAAAAAATGTAAAGCAATATCCTTTTTGGCTTCAGATAAAACACTGAAAGAAGCATTTTTCATCTTTTAGGGTTTGATTTAATGCTACGCTGACTAGCTGGGTTTGTGTTTATTGGAGGCAGTTTTCTAGAGAGCTGAACAAATTGCCAATAATTTGAGGGTTAGTATTCTGGTCTATTTTGGCTCACGGTGAATGAAAAATGTAGGAAAAGGAAGTCTAGCAAGGGAAAATAATTTCCACTTACTTTCTGAGGAAGACTTCCTAAACCCTCTTCAGATCATAACAGTCCTTAAGTGCTGTCTTCTAATAGCCCTTCCTTCTTCTCTCCCAAAGTTCCTAAAGTCATAGAACCATTTGAGTTGGAAGGAACCCTTAAAGGACACCTGTTCCAACTGCCTGTAGTGAACAGGGACACCCACAGCTCCATCTGGTACTCAGAGCCTGTCCCCTGACCTTGGGTGTCTGCAGGGATGGGGCACCACCACCTCTCTAGGAACCCTGTGCCTGTGCTTCACTGTCTTGCTGTAAAAACCCTGTTTTCTTGTATTCAACAGATCTGCAAAAGAGTCTGTCCCCTTTGGAGGTGACATTGCCTTTTTTCCAGCCACCAAGGACTTCACCTAAACGCCATGACTTTTCAAATGTTATGTAGAATGGCTAGGTGACTACATCAGCCAGTTGCTTCTAGGATACATCTCATCAGGACCCATAGACATGTTCATGTTCCTCAGGTAGTCACAAAACTGATCTTCACTTACAAAGGGATTTGATCCCCCAGTCCCCACCCTCCGACCCATCTGATCAAAGGGTATGTAAAGAGTGTTTGCCACAGAAGTTGTTCAGATCTAGAGTGACAATTCTTCCATTACTGGAGAAACTTTTTCTTAAAATGTATCTTGTATCAATAATGGTTCACCAGGCCGCAATCCAAGGAACTCCACCACAATTGGTCTGAAGTACAGGCATAGGTTTGCAGCGCCTTGGGGCTGTAGTTCCTGGTACCATGGAGCAACACTACATGGGAAAAGCTTCTGAATGCCAACATATTCAGGTCATGTTGAGGTATTCCACATTGCTTAGAGCCAAATTCATATGCTTTTTACAGTTACACCCACACGCAGTTTTATACTACAAAAACCTAAGGATGGCAGTTCTCACACTTGCACAGTAGGAGATGCCCATTGAAGTAGCATGTGCAATTGTCATTTGCCCTTTTGCTTATCTATTACAGTGCTTTGATGAATTATCTCAACATGTGCTATTTTTCTCACTTTATTTAGTGCAAAAGACAGCAAAGGCTCACAGAATCCATGTGTGGTTTTATTCTCTTGTAACTTCATAATTTCAAAAGTGTCTTCAGGTCTTATCTACTGTTCTCTATATCCAAGCATTGTACTAGACCAAATGTGTTCATATATTCTTTGAGCTTCCAATTATATTGCTACGATAGTTTAAAATATTTCACAAGCATCAGTTAATCTTTACAACACCCCTGTGAGATAAGACCCAGAAGGATTAGGCCCAGACTTGTCACATTTTCTAATGTAAGTCACATAGGGGCTGACTAACAACATATCCTGCACTTTGATAGGGCAATCTGTGTAAAAACACAACTCTCATTGTTCCAGATCTAGATGAAATCCTTTTTTTTCTTTCTTTCTCTTTTTTTTCTTCAGGCTAGATCATTCTGTGTCTCAGGGGAACGTAGGAAAGGAGGAATTCACCATGAGTGAAGTCATATGGAAATTTTACTCTAAGTTATATATATAGCAGCGCATAGCTCCCTGGCAGACTCCAGAAGAAAACCCAGGATTTTGGTCTGAGTTTTGGTTCCCTCAACCCCACTATCATCTGTGCTCTTCGTCAAGGTCTCTGTCTCATTCTCTGTCTACATTCCAGCTCCTGAGATATGTGAGGCAATGGCCTGGCTAACAGCAGCCTCCTTCAGCACAAACCATGATTCATTTCCTCAGTATCATTCTCGTAGAGTGCTAGAGGCCAAAATGCCAGACACTAAAATTCAGTTCTTCTAACATTCACTAATGGAATACTCTTGGATTATTCTTTTATGAATTAAAATTAAAAAAAAACAGTCTTCCTAGTGGTGGAAACCTACTGAGTTTCACCTACCCAACCAGCAGGTATTGTCTGAAATCTAGAGGAGGAAATCTAAGGGAGGAACTGAAAATCAGTATATATGCAGCGCTTTGCTCTGTGAGTGAGCCCTGATGATGGATGAGGCAAATAAAATGTCAGTCTGCAAGGCAGCAGACAAGAGGAGAAGCTGGTCTCCAAGATTGGAAGAGGACGTAGCGGCATCCTCAATGCCTATGACAGTCCTGATGTGTCATCATTTGCTAAGAAGGAGTTTGTTTTCTGAGAACAAGCAGAAGTAATGTGCAGCATCACTCAACAGTACCAATGTCCTGATGTCATAGTGATGCTGCACATTACTTCCGCTTGTTCTCAGAAAACAAACTCCTTCTTAGCAAATGATAACACATCAAGTCACAGTTGTACTTTAAATAAGTGGATTACATTTGCGAGGAACTGTAAAGATGGAACTAAATGAGGAAATCTGTGTCACAAAGTCAGAGAGCATTTTTCCCAGGCAGGATTGCTGTGCTATAGCAGCCTGGCTTCCTGCAGGACAAGGTCAAAGCCTCGAGCCTGAGTGCAAGGTGACCTGGGCTGCTCAGCAGGGATTGACAACTGGCAAAGCACATTGGTGTGAACTAGCATTTAAATTTATAAAATGCAAATAGGAGTGCAACAACACAGATCCAGTGTCAGAAAGGGCTGTGAACGGGGATCGGTATCGTCTGTCTGTGGGCCAGCATGAAGGTGCAAACATTCGTGGGATGTGCCAAGTCAAGATCACAATGTCTTTCAGCTAAAAAGATCTCTAAAATGTAGAGTCCTTAAGCAAAACCTCCCCTTATTCATCTACCTCAACCACATAAGCTTTTAATTAGACCACATGAGTAGCTTCGTAGGCAGCTCCCTGAAAGTGGAAAACTCCAAGAAAGCTTTTCCAAAGTGAAAAAGCCATATCAAATTGCCCTTGTTCTCAGCGTGCCCATCTCTATCTCAAGAAGCATAATAATGAGTTCAAAGCACATGACAAACACCAGCAAGCATGAAATGGCTTAAGGGTTTACTATTGTTGTTATAACTATTATTACTATTATGCTCATTGCTATCTTTTACAGCAGTCAAATGCATTTCAGCTCAGAGTCCCCGAAATTCAAATGAGAAATTCCAGCTGCAGGTACTGTCACATCATTCACTTTAGCTACCTTCTCTTCAGATGCCATCTGATGCATTTTCGTGCTTGCTTTCATGAATCATTCATACACAGCAAAGTTCTTCTCAGAAGGAGCGGTGATGCACTGGCACTGCTGCCCAGGGAGTGGTGGGGTCTCTGTCCCTGGAGGTGTTCAAGAACCATGGAGATGTGGCACTGCGGGATGTATTTGGTGGGCATGGTGGGATGGGTTGGAGTTGGAGATCTTAGAGATCTTTTCCAACCTCAGATTCCATGAACAGTGTCACTCAGGCAAGTGAAATGTCTCTGGCTCCACTTGCCCTGTGGCCTCTTTATAAGGCTGTCTATCACTCCACATAGTTGGCAATGATGTGTGAACTACCACAGATCTGTTTCTGATCATATCTTCCAGTTACACAGCAAATGAGAACTCCTAATATGGGGCTATCAGCAGACAAATTGCTTAAGTCTAACAATGCCACATGAAGAAGTGTAAATGACTGGAATCTGCTCAGTTTAAGCAATGCACAATGCTTGCATTGTGTGCCCAAAAACAACAACTAGAAGGAGCATTTCTGGATTTTTTTAAAGCTGCTCTGTTGCCAAAATTGAATAGAAAATCACACAAGAAAAGGGAATGTTTTAATGCATCCACTGACACCACTCCAAACCGGAGAAGATCACAACAAACCAACTCTAGTACTTAGAAAAAAAATCAAATGCTTTGCCCTTGACATTCTCCCTCTGAGTAGATTTCGGGAAGATAGGGAGCACTGAATATAGACAGCAAATAGAAAATCATACCACCCATAAGAGTCAGGGTTTATTGGCACAACCAAATGAAGGTGTGATTGGGAAACGGGTCATCCTAGGAAAGTTACCTTTCTTCCAGTTACCCCGGCCAAGAGGAGCAGGGAGGGCTGCCACGCAGATGGGCAGTCCTGGCTTCGGCAGCTTTGTGCTTGGCTCTCTGTCCCACAGCAGTAACACTTCTGTGGTCATAGTATTTTTGCTAGATTAAACATGTAGACTTCTCTATTTTTTAATTTTTATTCTGTCCCTATTTATCCCAAAATACAGGCAAAGAAAATTGGCTCACTCTGAGGTGAGTTGCTGAGTTTTAGCCTCTCTCCTGCCCAACTGATTTAGAAGAGCACATGAGGTAGAAAAAGGGGACATGCACTGAAGGCACCATTAGTACGCTGCTGCTCTCAGCTCCAAGGACTAAGGAAAGCATACTGAGTCACCTGGATGGCACTGGCAGAGTCTTCACTCACTGCAAGCTGCCCATGACGTCTGGAGTTCTCCTTCACCAAAGAGCCTTCACTGCGTGCTCTCCTTCCCTGCATTGCTGCTCTTCTCTTTGCTAGAGAAGAGGGAAAAACTTAATGTATGGAGAGGACCATTCCACACTCACCTACAGGAGAGAATTGGAGGTTGATGTACCTTCAAGAAGTATTCTCTTTTTTCACTCTAGTTACACTTTAGGGTGACTGGTACCATCCAGGAAGTGGATCACTCCAAAGCTGAGACATCCATAGTCACTCAGTGTGGAGACTGGGGGACCTGGCAAGAGCCTGAAGAAAAGCACCTTTTCAGGATAAAGATGTTCTCAGTTAATAAGGCCAAGTATTAGGGCATCTCTTACTTCTTTTTATGACAAGAGGATGAAAGTCTTGAGTCACATCAGTTTGCAAGCTAACATACATCTCTCATCCATAAACCCCTACTGCTACAATTTAGTTTGTGCAATCTCAACTATAGAATCAAGCACCACAGACTTCTCCAAAAAGCCTCTTGCCCAACCTTTATGAACACATTCCACTTCTTCTCCCGTAAGGGATCACTCCCCGAGGGAGAGAGAAATAATCCTTCCCCCCCTGGCAGAGGAACCCTTGGAGCTCCACACAGTGCAGTAACACAAGTTTTCTGTGCCCACAGGAAGACTGCTGGCTTGGGGCAAGGTCTCAGAGGAAATACCAATTGAAGTTATTCCCCATAATAACCCAAAACTAGAGTTTCCCCAGAAAACCACAGCCAGTACCTCCATAAGGTGGCGACCCTGCACTCAGCAGGGGGGTTGAAACTCGATGATCTTTGAGGTCCTTTTCAACCCAGGCCATTCTATGAATTTATGATGAGATGATGATGAACTCAACAACCCAGAGCCTGCTTTCCTTGGGGCTTTCCCCTGCCATGGCTCTGGTAGAGTTCACTTCAGGGTAGATTGCTTGTGGCCCACCCTTCTTGCTTAACATACAGCATAGAACAACTTCTTGCAAATAAATACAAACTGTATTCTTAACTGTGGATAGAAATCACTTACAATTCCAGGAGAACGCGCCACCATTGATGCACATTTTTATTTTTGAAGAATGTGGATGATGGACCTATCAGCAGGGATACCTTGTTGATTGATTGCATGCACCATTTCCATACAGCAAACTTGAACAGAAAGTATGTATGTCGAAGACAAGAACAGGGAATGGGTGAATTGATTCTCTGAAATTTCAGCCACCGAATCCTGAAACGGGAAGAAGAAAGCTTCCCATCAATGTGGACTGTGTCATCTGAAATAAAGCAAAGCAACTTGTGTTGGAGCCCAGAAGACTACAGGACCTAGGGAAATAATTGATCTGCTTGATGAATCAACGCATCACTTTCTTTTTGGGGATCTTTTTCACAACTGATCGTTTTGCTTCTAAACAAAATGAAATAGGGAATTGAAATCTCATCACATGGAGGTTTGGGGACTCCAGCAATTATATCATTCCCAGCCATAGCAAAATCTCTTTTCTTTCAGATGGAAAACTTCTGCTTCAACAGAAATTAAAAGTTGCTTCGCTCATGATTGTTTTCTAATTTAAAGTTATATATTATGCAGTATCAATTTTTTTAAAAAATGACACAATTTCAAAAGAAAATGATCTATCTGGTGGTTGATTTTTTCAAGTGTAGAGCTAACTTCAGATGTTTCAACACAACTGGAACTTTTTCATCACTTTTTAAATGAAAGTTCCCCAAAAGCAACATGAGCTCACAAACTGCTTTGTTATTACTATTAGTTTATTGCTACTGCATCTTACTGATGGAAAAAAAACTTCTCCATCAAAGTCTTTTTCCAATGAGTACCACTCCTGACTCAAGTAGGAGCGCATCTGAAAATCCTTCAGCTGGAAGATTTATTATGAATCATTGGGCAAAAAAAAGACAAAATGCTGTTTGGGGCCAAATTCTGATACAAGCTGTTTGTGCAAATACGCTGCTCTCCAGACAGTGGAAATTAGGCATCTTCAACATATTCTGGACTCCTAAATAAGAAAGATACCTGAAAAAGAGGATTAAGAATGTTACCATGTGTTTGTGCATGTGCACAGACACATGTGAACACAGCCACCCTGTTACTGTTCTAGATTGCTTTAGAAACACGTACTTACACTGGGATGGCCCATAGCCATATGATTTTCAGGTGTTTTTATTGGCTTTCATTTTTTAATGTTATTTTAAAAAATAAATAAGTCTTGTGAGAGAATTTTTTAATCCTATGTCCAGATATATTGACTACATTTTGACATTAATCAGCAAGATTTGCCAAGAAAATCCTCACGTCCCTGGCCTGTCACAAGGACCTTCCCCACAGGACTGTTACTGAGCTTTAAGATAATACTCACTTTATGGAAGCACAACAGCTTGTGGATTACAGGCGTGCCCAAACCAGCAAAAGGGTTGAGGAAGTTGTGGTAGGAGTAAACCAGCAGTTTCTTGAGTCCAATTAATTCTTTTCATGACAACAGCTTTTATTTTTAGGAACAGGGTAAATAGATGTCTGTGCTGCCAAGCTTCAGAGACCCACTCAGCCCAAAGGTTGTCTGAGAACGTTAGTCTGATAATATGACTTTACAGACAAAAACATTGTGATGCGTATCAAAATATTGCAAAGGGGCAGCTTCCCTGCCAAGAGGAAAGCCAGCCCTAGCAGATGTGAAGCACAACAAGCTGGGCTGATTCAGTCTGTTCCTATAAACACGATGCAGTGGAAGAGGGTTGCATAATTAACCCACTGTCCTAATAAACAGCATTTAATACACCATCTATTTAAAATTAAATTGCTTTCAAAAGCAGCATTTTTATTTCTCGTTTTCATTTGCGTTCGAAGCAAATAAAGTCATGTCTGCGGTATTGCCCTAGGCAGCGACATTAACTGTTCCAAATTCAGGGTTTTGAGGCCTGATTTACAGTGTTGTGGAATGACCAATATTATATTGCTGTTTGGGTGACCTGGACACAGCTGAGAAAAACCCAGGACTCATCTGGAGTGGGTAGGAATGAGGACTCATGCTCTCCTTGGGCCACCTGGAGCCTGTCAAGTGCAGAGATAAATCAAAGCAACCTCCACACAACAGAGGCTTGTCTAAGCCAGGACTAGGTCACATCCACTCCTTTAAGCGAGACAAAATTAAACTGCAAAAAGCTGTGGTATGATTACAAGCTTTGTAGCAGGACTCCTAGGAGTCATCTCGTAATGCAGTCAGAGCAAGTCACAGAAGATTTTGCCATCAGTCTAAAGTAGTAAAGTAGTGAGAAATGAGAGAAGAGGCTAACCAACAGAGAACTGTGACCATGGTATGTTTCCTTACCCACTTTGCTTTACCTTCATCCATGCAGCACCCACAGACTTCAGCTACCAAGCTTTGGTGGGGTCTGGGCTCCCTGCTGTGCAGAAGTAATAGCACTTTATAGAGGAAATGGGGGTGCCTTCAAGGTAGTCCAGCTCAGCTATGTCTTTATTTGTCCTATCAGTGAGGGAAGAAGCTGGTGGCAAAAGTAAGAATATGTCTTAAGGCTCCGGAGGAGCCAGTTTTTAGAGTCTGCTCTAGGCTAGAGTGCCTTCAGGGACAGCAGTGTTGTCATTTATTTAGACTTGAGTGTTTCTGATGAAATTAGCTTCACCTTAGAGGAAGATTTGCACAGGTGATAGAACTACAAAGCAGCACCTCCCTACAGGGATGAAAGCTTTTAGCTCAGGAGCCACTTAACATTAATGTTCTCCTTAACCTAAAAAAGACAGGCTGTAAGAAACACTTACATGACGCATGTTTCATTTAACATAGCAAATATTTGTTCTTGTAGAGATCCAGAGCTCAGCACCACCGGATGACAGAAGTTATTCCTGTATGTGGTGGCAGCCTCAATGCTACCATGTGTTTACTTCAGCTCTGACCTGTAAGCCCACCTTTCCCATTTTATCCTCCATTGTGGCCACTGTGTGAGTGCAGGATGCCGATCTCCAAAGTGTCCAAAGCTCGTGGCATGGCTTGAGTTGTGGGGGCAATGTCCTCAGGAGCCATGGGAAGGACTCTGTAGAGGTGCTCTCTGAAAAAAGGTACATTTTGTGGTTGATGGAGGCATGTTTGGCATTTTTCACATCCAAATGGACAGAATTCTGGTTGAATTTATTTCTAAAAACAGTGAGGTAAAAGGTAGGAGCAACAGGTAACATGACTGAAAATAAGACACAATTACTCAGTCGCGTTTTCTCTCTTCACTGTTGGTGAACAAAGCTAAGAATTATCAGACCTGACGTTGCTTTGAGATCTTATGGACCCCTGAGATAGTCTGAGGTCCTTCACTGTGCAGTGTTCACTGTTCTCCACTACTCTGTGATGGCAGAAATCCGTAAAAAGATCATCCCCCCCCTGTGGAATTCTGCTTTACTTTCGACTGGCTTTTATGCAGTCCTTATCACCATGGTATAAACCATTTCATTTCTGAAACATCGCAACATCACTGGCATTAATGCCCTGGTAATTAAAACTCATTTGAGATGGAACAGCCAGAGTTTGTAGGCTGTAGGAGAAAATTCCTAAGGCCGTATTTTACAAAGAGCTTTGATCAGTAACTCTTTCCAGATATGGGCAGCTGAAATGTTACACAGCCAATCTCAAGGCAATCTTAATTTATGTAACACTGATTTACTTAGGAGCTCACAGCTCAAAATAGGCTTTGATGGCAATAGCTTATCTCCTTGAATCTGATAAACTCTGAGGACAGATGTATTGCTACAATTAACATAAAGCATATTCTGCAGAAAGCGAGGAGGAAAATAACTGCGCCAAGAAAACAGGCACTCCTTCATGCCACCTTTCTTATGCTGTGCACTTCACAGTGAGCGAGGCTCCGCTGTAACTGCAGAACACATGAGTAATTCCAAGGCAAACCAAAGAATATTGGGAGGGTCCCCATCATATCTGAGCCCTTTCCAGAGGTGATATTTACAGCCTAATTAACATCTATCACCAGTTTCCTCCCTCATCTCTTCTGGCGGAAGAAAGCTATACCCTGGCCTCATGTCTCATGTCTCATTAGACTGGATTTCTAAATTGTTAGTTGTTTGATTCCACTGTGCACTTACATTTAAAAAGTCCAGGCATTTGGAGAAAAACTGAGGATGCTCATGGTCACTGCAGAGGTTTGTCCCATGCACCGACTCAGATCTGCCCTGGAAAAAACTCTTCTCCTGCAGAAACAGGTCAGGTAGAGAGGGCCTCGTGGTGTGGGAACAGTCACTCCTTGTTTCCCTGCATTCAGGATCCCAGGCAGAGGCTGGTGGTGGAGGCTGTGAACTCAGGGGCAAGGTGAAGGACAAGTGAGGCA
This sequence comes from Numida meleagris, assembly GCF_002078875.1. Classification (NCBI taxonomy): domain Eukaryota; kingdom Metazoa; phylum Chordata; class Aves; order Galliformes; family Numididae; genus Numida; species Numida meleagris. The sequence goes on from NC_034421.1 coordinate 2,074,469, forward strand.
GATGGGGACAACGCTGAGAGCATTACAACAAACATACGAAGAAGGTGATGCAGGGAAGGTAGTCTTATCAGTGTAAGCCTCCCATGAGTTAGGAAAATTCTGAGAACCAAATTCTAACATCTTTAACACTGAAATTACCTCCAAGCCTTTGCTTAGAGCAGTCAGCAATGATCAGAACTCGCTTCTTGGAGACAGCCCTCGAAACCACATCAACACAATCTAACTGCAGGTTCTCACTCTGTCTGCTTTGACTGCAATAGCATGAGGGTGAAGAGCAGAGCATCTCCCAGTGGCCCACTGCTTTTGCACGTCACGAGGAAGGGCACAGCAGGAACACAGGTGCTGCTTCTCTTTCATTTTTCTCCCAATGATTCTATGAAAACGGGTGTTATTTGCAAGGAAATGTCTACTCAGAGAAAGAAGGGAAATGAAATGACATTGTAATTCCATAACTTTTCTCAGGTGCCTACCTTGGCACCAGCTCAGTGTCACTCAGCAGCTGGAGAGATGCTGAGCAAAGCTGGCTGAAGCCTGGAATTTCCCTTGGAAGACAGGAATATTGCAATCCTCTGATTATTTTTTTTTTAATTATTATTCCTAACTGGAAAACAACATGAGCAGCTGAAATTTCCTGTGAAATGAAAATCCTGAGTGATTTCAGTCTGATAGCATCAGAACATCCCATTGGGGGTATTTGTTTCAACGTGCCTACGATCATCACAAGTTCACAATGTTTCAATTCTACGGGATGGTTCAGACTGTCACCAAAATAAAAACTCAACAGGAGTTTTGGAGGGGAGGTAAAACATTTTGTTTTCAGCAAAATGGTGATTTTCTGTAACTTCCCCTCGAAAACGGAATAACTTGGCCATAACTTTCCTTCATTGAATAAGTACATTCTTCTGGAAAATTTCCATGATCACAAGTCCATTTCCAGTTAAGCCTACAAAGAGAAGGTTTGCAAGTGCTTACATGTTTGCAGGAGCCGTGCCACGGACATATCATTACAGTTCCAAGTTGTTTTATCTTTTGTCTGAATATAAATAGATGAGTGAATATCAGTAATTTCCTCTGCTCCTCTTGCTGCAGGGAGTTTATCAGAGCAGGGGAAGGCTTTAGGATTAGGGCCAGTCCTTGGGTCTGCTTCCAGGCCCTCTGTTTGGGACAGCTCATGAGCTGTTTGCAGATAACACCCTGCTCACATGCAGCCCCAATCGCTGGGCTCCAAAGGGCACAGCCCACATCAAGCTGCAGCACTGATTTAAAGAAAGAACAGCTCAGCTGTGCCATGCCCAACTGCTTCTGATACAAAATGAGAGTTTTCCCAGGAGGTCAAGCTGGCTAAAAGCACCTCTTTTCTCCCATTTTGGCGAATCTTCCGTTTCATCATTCTGGGCTGATCTGGAACCTGTGAGTGAGGAGAGAGCATCTTTTCTCCATTGACTTGATGAGTTCAGTAAAAGCAGAAGCTGTGATTTGCTTTCTTCAGGACAGATCTCCTAGAGTTTCACGGCAGTTGACAGCAGCTTTTGTTCCTCTTGGCCGTGGTCGCTGCTCTTATCTTCTCCCATAAGTGCTATCAATGTTTTCCTTTTCATCAGAACTGTCTCTTCTCTTTCTCCCTCTTGATCTCTGGTGGGTCACTTGCTGCAAAATATTCAGCAAAAGGGTGAGCATTCATTCTCATGAACTTGGAACCACATTTCTTCCCAGTCCCACCACTCTCCTCACATGACCCCAGTTCCTGCCTTCCTGGTCCAAGTCCTATAGCTAAAAAAACAAGCCCAACACGGTGGCTAGTTGACATAAACAGATAAAGACAGCTCAGCTTGTAGGGAAACTTGGAAGGGAAGCCCTCAGCTTTGGAGGGCTACACAGGGAGTTATGCGTTACCAGAATAAAACACACACACATACAAAAGTTTTCCATGTAATCTCATTACCTCTGTACGAATTAAAACCTGTGCATAACTGGCCAACTCTCAGTAATGCCATAATTTTGAAGTTTGCTGAGCTACAGCTATGTGTGGTTGTTGGGCTGAAATGTCCCTTCATCCCTGTGATCCCATTGAGTCCCCTGGCATTGTGGGGATGCTGGCAAACCACTATCAATAACGGAGCCTTTCCATGCCAGCTGGTGCAAACACCAACCACATCGAACAATCTGAACTTTCCAGGGGGTTCTGACCAATCTGCAGTAGAAGACAGCTAATATTTCTCATTATTTTGCATGGTTGAGGTATATATGAAAAATGCTGGCTGTTTGTGTGCGCACCAAACGCTTTCTGGCTTGTTTAATCTGGCTGTGACACCTTCTTCTGTGGTTAAAAAATGAAAGTAACAACCCGGTTAATGATTTTTGATGAAACCCATTATTCTCACAGCTATTTTTAAACACCACAGAAGGGAGATCAATCTAACACACCTACAAGACTAATATTTTAATAAACTAACAGAGGCAGTGGTCTAAAGCCCTGGTATTTTTCCTCTGATCTCTTGTTGTGAAATGAAACCTGGCGAGGTTACCTTGGCATTCATTCGCACGAAGAAAACAAAGGCTAGAAAATAAATTGCTGCTGGTGTCTCCTGAAGTTTGTCTTCAACTTTAAATGAAAAATAGAAAATGGCTTCAGCTTCATAATTAGTAATGTTACTGGAGAAGGAATTAAATGATGATGAGGTTTCTCCTGCTTCCACACACCTGTTAAATGCAATGTGATAATGCCTCTCTCTTATTAACATCGTATGAGGAAAGTCAGGGGTGATATAGCCTTGATCAAGAGATATCCATTTTATACTTACTGTTACTGTTCACTTTGGAAATCCTGGCTCTATGATAAACTGAAGATATTGACCCCTTTCTCAGCCACCATAGCCAGAAAGCCAATGAGAAAAAGTTATAAAATGTGGAAAATAATCTAGATTGTGGCTTTCCCTCCAGCTTTGCTGGAAGCTGTCCTGAAATATCAAGACAATTTTTAATGTCTGGCATCCTCAAATTAATTAATACTGTGGCTGAGAGCTTCACCCCCAGCTGCCGCAATTACAGGAAGGGTAAGAAAAGATGACAGTCTGTGCCCTCTGGGAGAAACAAGATAGGGAGGTAAACCCTGGGAAAAAAATACTGAGACTATTTACAGAGCGAGGAAATACCTGACTTGAGCCATTTCTAGCTCATCAGAGTTGTTAAGTGTCTTAAGCCACTTCTCAGTCCCCCATGAGGATAGTGCATCATGACTACATGTGTTCATTTGTTTCAAGACAGATTTCCAAAGTATACACAGAGAACACAAAACTAACTGAGTATGAAGTCCATTTTAGATGACATTTCTATTGTTATAGCTAGTTGAGAAATTGTCTACCAAGCTGATGATGCTCAAGAGCACAGAACATAGGATCTCATTCTGTAAGTTGATGCCTTGTTTGAGGCTGCAAGACAAACTCCTTATCATCTCCTTATAACGGCTGTTTATTTGCCTACGAGGAAGTAAAGCAGTGTGATGGCAAGGGTATCAGCCTATGAACAGTGTACTGAAGAGCTGGAGATAATGAAATTATTGCCACATGAAGAAAATGCAGGTGAAAACATATTGCCTTCTAACAAGTAAGATGCTGGTGTGAAATTTGAGGATCACTTCCTCCGTTTAAAAATTCAGTAGATTTGGAGGACAGCAATGAGGAAAGCTGGGGAGGGCGGAAGGGAAGGGCATGGCTGGAATCCTTCCCCACCTCCCTGCATTTCTTTCCCTGCTTCCCAGAATGACCAAGTTCTCCCACAGTTCTTGGGAAAAGCTCACAGGTTGGCCCCAGCCTGCAGCCAATGCAGCCACTGATTTCTCAGCCTGGTTCTTCTCATTCAAGTTGAACTTGCTCACAGCCACGTGTTGTGTTTGAACAAATGGCCGTGATTCTACATTTGCCCCTTTGCAGTGAACAGGTGAAATTTTGGGATGCATACTTCAGAGTCTGTGCTGTCGCTGCAGCTCAAGCCAGGAGCACAGAGCAGCCCCAGGACCGGTATTAGCCACACTATTGAAAGGAGACCGTTACTGCATCAATTAAAATGCTTCAGTGATTGAAGTGGGCAGCTTCCACACACAGCTTTGTAACACTACACCTTGCAGTCCTCAGTTAATGGCACTTCTTTTGCAGCAACCCCTAGTAGGTGAATTTATTCAACAGCATTGACCATGACCTTAAAGGAAGATCATTAAACTATTCTCCTCGCCTGAAATCCGTAACTCTATCTGCTTTCTCCGCGGGAGAGGATGACACAAGGAGGGAAGGGAAGGAGCAGCTCGTTGACCACCCAGAATGACAGAAGGACCTGAAATCACTTTGTCCGCCTTGATTCTTTCTGGTGTACGTCCCAGGAGAAAAGTAAGAGAAGTCAAAAAGCGGGAGATGGGATACCTGATAAGTTGTCCAGTATCTAACAGCAGAGCTAGAGGGACCTCACTCCCTGACAGCAGCCCCCATGGGCCTGAGATACCTCTCTGCTCCCAGGCACCCTGCTGCAGGTGTGCTGCCAGCTCTCAAAATGCAGCAGAAGGCTGCAGGGCCGCATCCTGGCATCCTGGCATCCTGGCAGCAGCGCCTGCAAACTTACAGGAAAGGGCAGCTTTTGTCACTTGTCTCAGACACACTGCAAAGTTTAGCTGCAAGCTTTTAATGGTCCCTCGATGCTGAGCCTGCAGATACCGAGAGATAGAGAACATAATAAACTTTCAAAATACGATCTAACTACGTAACACATCAAATGCATATCTCAACCGTATCCAGTGGAACTGAATGGAATCAAACACGCCATTTCAAACCAGACCACACACAGAAAGATAGTGCACATGACTAATTTTGATGACTGATTTCATATAAATAATGCACCGGGATTAGTAGATGCACTGTAATATTTCTTCATTCCACTCCTTTAATTATCTTTTCATTGAGACTCCAACTGGAAGTGGCTGATTAATACAGCGCTTGCTTTTTACTACTTAGATTAAAAGCACATCCCATCTTAACTGAAAACAGTGAGAAATTGCACAAAACTCGGGGCACAGCCTGCTTAACGCCATTCAGAGTAATGCTGGCATTATATCTCTTAGCTGGGTGGCAAAGAACGAAATAACAGGTGTAGATAAGGAGTGGGAAGAACTCAGTATTATGGTAGCTACACATTGTAAATTGCTATGGGAACCAAACAGTTTTGTTCTAGATCGGCTCTGCCACCTACACAAAAGGGGAATAAGACATAGATAACCCTACAGCTGAGTTCTGTTCCTCTGATGTCTGGCAATGTTTAAATGAACTCATGAAGGAAGTGTTGAGTAGTGAAAGACAAATGACCTTTCCATCTGGGAAAGGTCTCAAAATCTTAAAGCTGCAATGCCTGTGTTTATCAGGGGAGAAAGAAGGGAAAACACAGGTGAGGAAGAGAAGTAAAATCCACATTTACGAATTCACTGCTTGAATTTGAAGAGGATGGCAGAACTTAAAGGAGCTAGTGACCTTCAGGAAATCGATCCTGCTGCTGATGGATCACTACGTATCGGACCTAGACAGCAAGTCAGCTGTTGCCTCTTCGCTGTAGAAAACGTGAGATTTCGTACTCCTCCAGGGACAGAAACTTTAAATGGTTTTGAATGAGGCAATTTTAACACATATTGCACCATCCCCAGTGATTTTCAGACTATTTTGCAAATGAAGCAGACAGGTAGAGCAGATAAGTCCTTCCATCCTGTCGTTACTGATGGAAAAACTGATACACAAAGATGTGACACAACTTGTCTCAAAAAACTTCCCCAAGAGGGACGCTTATTCTTGCTACTCAGATGCGTGATTCACCATAAGCCACTTTTTCCTTTTAACCAGTTTCATCTGCTTTCATATTAGAACTGTGCAGAACCACAGATTTAATGTATCTTTTAATACTAAGCCATCAGTTAGTCCAGGTTTACTCAAACCTGTGCCCTGGGTCTCCTTGATTCTATGATTTGTAGGTCCATAAACCTGAGAGGACCTATTTGTGATCTTGGGCTGTGATTCAAGTTCTTAAGGAAAACTGAAACTGGGGCATTTCTTTTTTACATTACTGCAATTTTCATACTGAGTTCTCACATTCTATGTTTGAATGTGCCTGAAGGGCTTGAGCAGAAGGCAACACACAGATTTCCAAGACCTTTTTCTGCTTCAGTCTTGATCCCAAATTCCAACTCTACTAAGGCTGGCAGACTCTCCATACAAAATTCTTAATATGAACATCTCAGGATATTCTATGTTGACATGATTCAGTTGTCTCAGATATTATTTGTGTCATGGGTTTCCAAGAACCATTAGCAATGACAGGCACATTGACAAGATAATAATGCATATTGCCCTTCTGTCATACCACTGTGTACCAGAGCAAAACACTACAATGGCAGTATCGAAGTCGGATAGGGGAAACAATTTACAGCAGACCAAGGGAAAATAAATAATAAAAGAATTGCCTCTTGCATGGAAAGCTTCCCGAGATTCAGTATGACTGTGGGAAAGAAGTCATGAGCGCAGGCTTCATTCAGACCATTTCTGGGAACAAAGACACCTGTATTAAAATCAGAGTTGTTGATTTTGGCAAACTGTGACCAAATAGAAATCGAAAAGAATAGAGAAGATGGTACAAATCTGATTACCCCTGGGCATATAATTCTTGGTTCCACACACATCCTCTCTACTCTTCCCACATCTTGGCATGACCTGGTCTCCTTTGTTTCACACCACATCTTATTTGCTTGAGTGAAAGCTGAGATGTGAAAATATCAGTAAGAAGGCAATAGGGTGAATATGAGAGAGGGCTCTGTAGCAGGAGTGAGCAGCCTACACAGGGCAGCCCTCCCACCTGCCATGTCTCACCACTGTCTCCCGTCCCCTGGATCCTTTTGGAACACACTCTAAGAAAATTTTAGTCATATATTTTGTTAATTTTAAACCAAAAACCAACCAGAAGACAACTAGAGTTAACAGTACTCATTTAATTGAGAAGTATTCCCATATATGGAAGAAGTCCTTGGCCCAGCTTCTCAGCAGCTGGAAGTGCACAAAACTCCTCTCAGTTCATAGTGCTTTTCATACCAGTTAAGGACCTTCCCCAGTGCTTCTTTCATCAAGAGAAACAAGATGGGAAAATGAAGAAAGATTGGAAATATTTAAGAAAATGCAGAGGGAAGGAGAGCATCCAAAGCATTTTACAAGTGGAAAGAAGTGCTAGCAGCTTAAAGTGTCATTCACTACTGAGCTGTAGCATGGAGTGAAAAATAGCAGCTATTCAGTAGTTGTTTAGGACAGAAAATGAAAAACAGCGTGGCCATTGAAACAGCAGGAGGAATTTCTGGTAGGCAGAGCATCAAGAGCCAAGTTGGCCTGCAGCCAGAACATGGAGGTTAGTCATCTCCTTTTGTGAAAAGCGTTGTCAGATCTTCAATGACTAAGAGTATTCAAGATCTTGGATTTATGTCTAATCCAGAAGATGGATAATAATGCTAAAGAGGAAACATCAGAGGCGAGTATGACCATAAACAGGGAGGATACACGAGATAAATTCCAGACAGAGGAGAAAATTGGAGCTGTAGGTACTGGCCAAAACAAACACAAGTCACCATGAGTGGATGGGGGTCATTCCAGGCTACTATATGAATTACATCAGGAACTGACATTGCCCTCTGCATGGCTTCACAAAATTTGGCTTTAACACTTGAGCGTCACTGGCAGAACAAGACAAAGATGCTGCACCCACAATCAAGGAAAGCCAAGAGGGAAACTCAGGGAGATAGAAATAAGGAGTCTGGTTTCACTTTGGGGAACAATTAAGAATTATTTATTGAGGATGAACTAATGGATCTTTATTTTTAGAGGAGAGCTTTGGGGAATTTTAAGAGTTTCCCGCTCGTAGCTTGTATTTTAATAATAAATAAGTATCTATCTGAGTCCTGGGGAAGGTTCATGACAAGCAGTTCACCTAGTTGCAGCCAGGCTGCTTTTAAAATGGAATCAAGAGGAGTAACTAGAATTCCTGTGCCCAATTCAGAAGTCCTGCCACCTTTTCAGGAATCTCAGAAGTAATTAATTTCTCCTGGCATTGTTATTAGGATCCATCCTGTTAAAACAGGAGAGTACCCCAAAACATATATGTCTGAAAGTGAGGGATTCATCCGTCGTGTATCATTTGTCAAGGAAGCCTGTAACTGTGAAAAATACATTCTGCAAATATAACCCTGATGGATTTTCAGCTATCAACAGACTGAGCAAGGCTGGATACAAATGCATGCAAATTTAAGTTTGTCTATGGCTCTTATGTGAGCTGAAACAAGGCTTGAAAATCAAATCTGATGATTTTCATCTACTTCAAACTCTGAATAAAGCAGACCCACAGAGCCAGCTCTAATTATTTACTTTAAAAATATTGGGCACTTTGTTTTAAGTACAACCTTTAACTCTCTGCCTGCAAGCTATTTATAGGGATTGTGTCTTTCTCTATCCATTTCACATACACATTGCAGCAAAAGGTCACTCATAAGCACGTATCAGAAGTGGAAGAGAGTGAAGAGGCATGCTAATCAGAGTTGCTCCTAGCCATTTGCTGCTCAAAGAGCATGCTGGGGCTAAATACTAATGTATTTGACCCTTCAAAAGCTTACTAGCCAATTAGCTACCTAAAGGCCATGATGAACTGCACTCATTTACCGTGCCTCCACACGCTCAACAGTCATGTTTAACAAGTAGTAGGGCCACCTACAGCTGCCCAGCAGGGCCCTTCGCGTACTTAACACAAATGTAGCCACTAAGGAGGAAAAAAGATGCAAAGAGCACAGCTTCAGATAATTTCCACTGACAAAGCAATGTCATTTGCAAAGCTGTAAGATTCCAGTAAGTTCCATACCATATCTGTCATGGTTTGATATGAATTCTTAGGAAGGGCTCCTGCATACCAGTATTCTTTCCAGCATCAAAGATAGGTCTAATGGTTCCGTCACGCTCACCGTAAGCATAACCATGTAAGAAACCTCTGGAAAGCCAAGGAAATCCTAGACATCTTCACTGGAAAGATCATCACTAAAATGTCAGACCAGTTCTGAAGTTGTTCACGTTTGTCTGCCATGTCTAGCTCCTTACATGCTTTCCTCTGCTCTACTGCAGTATGCTTGGCCAATACTGGGTCCCACTGCATTAGGGAACTCCATTTCCAACCATAACTCACAAATACGCAGTGCAGTTTTGGTTTTCTCCTTAATCATCAAAGCAAACTAGATAGGACTCACGAAGCAAAGTCTAGGTAGATAAAAGCAGAGTCAGATTATCAGAGGTTCCTTCTTTCCCTTTGGTGTCCCTCAATCAGTGCAACGCCTGAAGATTGGCTGGGCTGATAGCACAGCAGCCAAATCGTACAGTTGTGAGCACCCTTTATCTGAGAAATAACTGCACATACTTAGCTCCATGCGATGGGCATTCATCGGTCTGATACCAAATCACTGCAACACTTCACATATTCTTAAGTCACGCATGTCCCAGAAGTGAAGTATGTCCTTGGCAGGGAGCTGAACCCAAACAGGCTTAAACACATGCTTAAATACAAGCACATACGTAAGTGTCTCACTGAACTGTGGCTGCGTTGACATTCATATTACTAGCCCAGGTGTCAAGCAGAATCATTTATTAGATTCTTCTCTCCTTTTTTGAGTTGTTTTTATTCTATTTTTTTTTCCTACCGAAGTCTTCATAAAGAGAAGTTGCACTTCATTCCAAGTTAAGTTGAGATAAACCTAGCATGACTAATCAGTCTTTTGTAATAAAGTGCGAAAGTAGGGGAGATGATGGACAATGGTGACAGTGAAACTGGAGAAAGACATTGATGTCAAATATTTTTAAAACTCTCCGTGTTAAATAAGTACTGTATTTTTGCCCTTGGCACCAGCAGTTCTGCAAAAATAAGAGGTTGCCTTCAATTTCTTTGAGCAAAAGTTTTCTTTCCATAATTCTAGTAAGTTAAACTTAATGGAAAATTTCACAAATTAACAGGGAAATTTTCCTTTTTAGATAGAAAAGCAAGAGATGAGGAATGTTACTTTCTTCCTGGTATACACCAGTCATGCTGTTGTCGTCTCAAATCTTCCTGTGCTTTTTATGTCTCTCTGCTGAGCTTCCATGGTCTGCCTAATGACGTTTTGGACCCCATGACAATTTGAGGGTTATGTCTAATATAATTCATCAGGATCAGATAGCAGCTGGTCCTGAACACATCTCCCAAGAGCTGGGACAGTTCTCACCCATCACAGAGCAAAAACAATTATCTGAAGCTCCCCACCTGCTCCAGGGCCACTTTGTCAAATATGATCCTTCAGGGGGTGACACCTACCTGTCATACTGATTTTTTGGATGTTGACACAGTGGTTGGAGAGAACATCTGTTGCTGCTACTCTGCTGTGATCTCATTGAGGCTCTCCAAAAGCAAAGATAAAAGTGTGTTTCAGTGCCTACCTCCCGCCTGCTCCACCTGAGACCCCCCTGTGCATTGTCTGGGTGTCTGAACAGCTGTGACTAGATGACACCTTATCCCCTGCTCTCTTTGAAACACCTGTTTAATTCCCAGCTACTCGCTTACTGACTCCTCACTGCTAGCTGCATTCCTCTGGGCATCTAGCTGTGCATATGGCCTTTTTTCCATCCCTTATATAAATATCTCAGCACTTGAATCAAGGGGAAATGGGCCCGTTTGCTTTTTCACTGATAGAAAATGTGGAGAAACCAAATAAAAACCTGGCTGCAAATCACAGAGTGGGACTCCATGGTGAGGTGTCCCTCTCTGAACATGAGTGTGTGTGGATACTGGCGTGGGGTAAGGGACCTGATCAGTGAGAGCTGCGGGCTGGGAGGGGTAGGTCACAGCCTGCTGTCCCCTCTGAGATGGATTTGTGGCTCCAGCAATCCACTTAGAGCAATACTTGCTCTTCCTTGTCTGTAGGATTTGTTCAGATTTTGATTATTATATGGGTCTGGGAGCTACTTTTTTTCCTCTTCCTACCTTGTTCCAGGATTACAAGCAAAAAATTGTTCCCTACTAAGGAGCTCCATTGTATCTGGATGAGCTGGAAACCCTCGGTTTGGAAGCACAAAGCTTCCATCCAGTGTCACTCAGTAACAAAGATAGCAACATAGTCATAGCTACCTCTGGGGTACACATTTTCTAGCTCAGTATGACAGCTTCCAGCAGTTCAAAGCTTTGCGTGAACGCAATACACAAAGTCTCTGTGTGTTAATTAATCAGTTTTTCTGTCTCTGTGTGATCGCTTGGTAAACTGCCATAAAAGTGGCACCAAGAGTGCAGAAGACGAAACACTCCTGTCTGGGTGCTGTAATCACATGGAACGGGTCTGAGCCGCCTGTACAGCAAATGGGCACTGGAGATTTTAAATATCTCAGTTTTCATCGTTAGACATCGCAAGCTAGTTCCTGTTTCCTTCTCAGTCACCTCTCCTGACTCTGTCGGGCTATTGATGCAATGCTGAGTGATGTGTGGCAGCACATTACTCTCAGTGGAGATTAATTATTTCTTTTTTAAGGCTCCTACAACCCCCAGCCCCTCTGGGTCTCTCTCATTTGGTAAAGTAGCATGTCAAAATCTAATGGGAAGGTGTGAGACATGACATGACTTTATGAGGAAAGAAAATTTCGGCCAAGGGAGATGGAGTTTGAATTTTGAAGGGGAGTTTTTTTTCTGTTTGTTTCTTTCCCCCAAGAACATCTTCCTATTTTTAAATCCGAATGCGTTGCTGTGATTCATACTGTAATTGCTACAGGAAATCAGGAGGGGCTGCACCTGTGTTGGACCATGCAGTGCAGCCACCCCCGATAGCCAGGAAGCACAGAGCAGTGCTGAGTCCTCCTCGCACTGACTAATCCCCTTCGTCTGCTGTGCACAAACACTGCTACCTGCCCAAAGCCCCTTCAGCCCTCAGACTCCAATTTACAGCTGTCTCCAGAATGTCACAAGAAAAGATGATGAATGGGCAGAATTTTATTTCCATTAGAACGGAGCCAACTAAATATTTCCATCTGCTTTATTAAAAATACTACCTCTTGCTTTGCTTAATCTTGAAAAAATGCAACATGTTTCTGCAGCTGAGGTTGCATTTTGTCTATCAAATGGATGCTTGAGGCAGAACGTTTTTCTGCGGGCACAGAGCAAGGTGCAGTGTAGCCCTTTCCCTGTTGTAGGCACCCAACTTCACAGAGAGCTGATAGCCTGCAATTAACATCTCCAGAAACAGGCCACACTTCAGGTTTTTGGCAAGGTGGTTCCTGAAGTTCAACGGAGAAGGTAACCAGGGAGGTATCTCAAACAGAGACCTCTGTGCCATCTCAGCTGTGCCTCAGTCTCACTTCTCCTCTTCGTGACCAGGCCCGAGCCCTGGAGCACATCACTGTCCCTCCCTGATGGGTTTCTGTCACTCTAGCTGCTGACACCCTGCTTGTGACTCGTAGTTGGCTTGATTTACAGAAGAGTGCTGGAAAAGAAGAGCACTGAACTGCTTGGATTTGATGGGGTGTGGAACGAAAGACATTACAAAGACAAGGGCTTGGCATCTAACGTAGACGAGCCAGAGGAAGTCAGATTTGGGTGAACAACTGCTCTATCAGTGTCTGTTTAACTAAAATCCTGTCCAAAAAAACTGAGTTTGTTCAAGTTTTTTCTTTACTTGCATTGCTGTTCCTATTTCCCTTTTGTTGGCCAAGAAATAGAACATGACATTTATTTTAGTGGACAATATGATCTTATGGCTATTCCCCCGTGTCTGGGTAATCTGAACACAATTATGTTCTGTTGACAAAAAGTGATAAAAGCGTATTGTGTCAACACTCTGAACCAACAGATTTGTCATCTGCTCTACTCTCAGATAATAGAAACAGAATTAGAAAATGGTCTGACAGAATCTATCCTCTTCCATGGTTAGATAGTTCCAGCCCTATGCCTGGTGACTGTACCATAGCATTTCTCCTCTTCCAGCAAAATCTGCCTGTATTTTACATTTAAGTGTAAAGTTTGCTTTGACTGATTTCTTTTGGAAGTTTATAGCTTATATAAACTGCTTTGAAGTAATTTGATCTAAGTTCTGTTCCTCCCTTTTTTTCCACGTCTTTGGAAAATCCAAATATTAGTGTATATGGTTTTGCTATAGAAATTCCTTTCTAGAAAATGTGTTTGATAGTAGTATCTGCATTGCATCCTCCCTCCAGCTGATTTCTTAATGACCTCGTAGGCCATGAGCTGTGAGCACTGATCAGCCCTAAGCACACACAACATTGAACAGAAAGATTGCATAGCTTCTTGAGACACCATCACATCCTAAGTCTGATGGCAAACCTGCACCTCCAACTCTTGGTGAGGTGGATGACAATTACTGTTTAAGAGTGAGAAGAATGATGATATAACTCAAGCAAAATAGAAAAGCTTTCTTCAAGGCCAAAGAAAATGAATTTCCAACTTTTCTGTAGAACATTTTGTTATGCAGCTGTGACTCCTGCACTGTTAAATGCCGTCAAAGAGCATTTCCATTCAAATAGGCATGTGCAAAGTATATTAAGGCTTTCCAAAAATAGGAATCAATAGCCACCAGGTGCAAGTGTGGAATGAGTCAAATGTGACAGCATTTGACCACCTGGCCAAAACCTGCCTGGAAAGATCACATACATTGGTCTCCTCTTTAGAACAGAAGAGATGATATATGCCATGCAGATGCTTTCATCTTTTGTATCTGGTCCCTCCTCAACTCATTCCCCCAGCTTCCAGGTTAAGCATTCTGTCAGACTGAGAGTCCCAAAAATTAGCTCTTTTTAGACCACAAACATCAGTGTGATCCCAAGCTTACTCTCATCTGAGATGCATGCTCCCTCTCTTCTCCAGTCTGTCCATTACAGCTCACTCTGCTCTTCAGCTTCTGCAGCACCCCAGTGCATCCAGTCACCATCAGACAGTCCCTGAGTAGGCAGCATTTTGCATAGGTGCTCTTTTAGATCGATGTATTTGTTGTTTGAACAGAGAAATGCAACCTGTTTAGACAGCAGAGTGAGATGAACTGAGCATGCACATGAAGCACTATTGTTTATTCCTCTGACCCAGCTCCCACCAGGAGCTTTTGTAGTGTGTGGGTGGACTAAATGCATTTGCATCCTGAAATGAGAATAATAGCCTGTAATAGTAGTTTAAGGTAGTTCAGTTCAGCACCACATCCTGATACCCATCGCAACCCTTAAAGAAAATTGAGCTGAACATTGCAATGGAAATTTAGCACCATCTACAATTTAATTCACAACCCAAGTGTCCCAGAAGTATGCACAGCTCATTACCACACCTACAGAGCTACTCTTGGAAGAGCACAAATCCGACTCTTGTTCTTCCTTCTCCTGACTGACAGCCAGACTTGGTGCTCAACAAAAGGCTGCTGGTGCAGGAAAACAGCTAAGAAAAAAAAAGAGGTGCTAAAATTCTTCTCAGAACTGACTTGAAGCAATAAATACATTGTGTAATGAACAAGTTTGACTAAATTGAGGCAGTGTCACTACGGACAACAGATTTTTGCTCACCCACCAGGTTGGTCCTTTCTGTGTTACCGCGTGAAGGTTTAACAGCATGTAAATCTCCACAAATGACTGTTCCTCCCATAGGTGACTATCTATCCTTTCTATCCTGCAAAACAAGCAGCAAACTCTGTCTCATTCTAGTCTAATTCTAATCCTTTTGCAAAGCCACACCCAAGACTATTTCTTAATACAGTTTTGTCATAATGTTAACCCTCCCTTAAAGTACCTTAGAATCCAAGATACTCAGCTTGTAGCACTTGAGTTTTCCACTGGAGTCAATAAGGCCATTATTCACATGCTTAAAATTAGGCATGTGCTGAAGTGCTTTGCATTTGGGATAAAGAGCCCATTTGGGACTCTTTGGTACTTAGCCCTGATAAAATCCATCAATCTTGCTTAGATGATTAAAACAAAAGCATCTTTCTCAGAACTTCCAACAGATGTTTTCATAAATTTTAACATACTTCTTTTCTCTGTCTCATTCATTTTCAGTACAAGTATTCCCTTAAAAGCTGAATGAGGAAATCTGTAAACTTAACGGAGGAAATTTATTTGGATGGAAAGACATCTAAAGAAGTATAACAGCACTTGCAATGATCTCTGGCCAAATCCTGCACCCATTAACTTTCTTTATGCCTTTCTCCACTGTCAGACTTATCTGTGCAAATGAGATTTTCCAAAGTAACTATTGTCTTCACTGAATCCCACTAATAGATTCTGCGCAGAGTTTTTAACAAACCGAGTGCATATATAACTGCTCTCTCCATATGTCTGAAGTGTACTCTTCCTTCCATCCGCCCCATTTCATTCTGTTGACAACGTGCATTTTGTCAAACCTCTTACTTCCAATCATTCCGTCAATGAAACTTAAAGACATTTCAGCACATTTTTATCAACAGAATGTAATTTTGTGCAAATCATACTGTCAGCGGGAGAGAATGCCAAAAGAAAAGTCAAAGAACCCAAACTTATCTCGTCCACAAAAAATAAAGCGGAGTTTGGGTTTATTTTTTGTGCTTGTAGCACAAAACCATGGAAATAGCAAAACTACCCTATCTGTGGACAAAATTAAGATTGATCTCTTAATTCATGAGGCCAAATGCTATTTCACAGAAAAAAAACCACCATGAAGGAGGGCTGAGGTGCTGAGTCAGAAGGATTTCTCCAATATAGTGTACCCTACACTGTTTTCATTGTAGCAGTGAAATGCCACCTGAGATATTGCTCCATTGTAGCAAACTATTCTGTGATGGTCCTGAACACAGGAAAGCAGGCTAAGCTAAAGAAAAACACAGATGCTATTTCATTTCCAGTTGATGAATGGGTTGAGTTGCTCTGCAGGTGCACATCCAATGGTGTATGAAAACAAGGCTGTTTGGAGAGTGATCTCCAGTCAACAGTGTTCCCCTCAGCTTCATGCCAGAGCTGCAACCACTTTCTTCCTATTTTTTGCTGGTTTTTTTTTTCATTGTGAGGCTTTCATCCTTTTGCTGCTGTCAGTTGTTATAAAGCTGGTACTTTTGGACTCATCTCAGTACCTCGGGGTCTGGGCTTCCCAGCACTCTGATGGTTGGCACCCCCCTTTTTATCCCTGTGGCCACTAAACTCTGCAGGTCACTGCCAACAGTGGTTTCAATAGCTGCCTTGAAATCGCTCTCCATCGTAGGACTGATAACAGTTTCTGCCCCCCAACAACTAAAGGGAACTTCATATTGGATGGTCCTCCATACCAGGGACAGGTTACCTGCCTTGCCTTTCTTCATGCCCAGCAAACAATTTGGCTTCCCTAAAGATGGAGGGGAAATCTGCCCTTGGCAACAGAAGATTACAGGAGGACACTAAACCTCGTGTTTTCCTACACCTACTCAAATTTTATTTCAATGTGTGCTCATTTGAGTACTGTAAAATTATTTTTATAAGGATGATTGTTTAATTCTCTTCAATACTTCAATACTACTTTTCTATGAATTGAGCTATTTCTTACTTAATATGGCAGAAGACAACAGCAACTTTCCAGTCTTTTTTGGAGAATTACACCATGTTTTTAGATCACCTTATCCCTTCCAGTTCTTTAGTGAATTGTTCAAATAAGGCCTTGGAGAACTGACAGTCCCAAAGAGTTTGCATGGGGCTGAAGGAGCAGAGACGGTGGCTGTTATCCAGCGTTTCAGAAATCAGGGTGAGACTCACCACATGCCATTTTGGTACACGCTGTGGGGGATAACAGATCATTTTCTCCATCAGTCCCCAGTCTTTATTGGGGAAAGCGACGATGCAGCCAAATTCCCAGAATCCTGCTCATCCACACAAGAGGGACGGGCAGAGAGAAGGTACGCATTGTGCAGCGTTAAAAATGTAACAGCTTTGAGACACCGGCCAACACTCTGACACCAAAAGCTGGCAGCAAATATGTCAGAGGGATCACAAAGTTGGCATGAGAGGGTTTCTGCTAATACAAGAGATTATTTTCAGGGCCTTCTTGTGTGCCAAGCACAACACAAAGCTGGCCGCAGAGAGAAGCACTTCTGCTGCAGCCCTAGGGGGTGGCAGCGGAGCGGAGCAGATGCTCGCGGGGAAACCAAGCTCGGGCTTTTATCTGGGACAGCACGAGGGCTCTGCAAGGGCCAACTGCTTTTTGGCTGCGTGCCACTGCGGTGTGTCCTAGCTACTCTCTACTTACAGTCGTCTGCATAAAGTGCCCATGGAATGGGTCACCTCCTTGATTTTTATGCCCACATCGACTTGGAATTAGGAGGGGGACTTGGTGCAGCCCTGTGGCCATGTCAGGTCACTAGAGTGAATTTCAGATTTGAAAGTCTTCAGTTTTGTCACCACCAAGGACCTCCTGCAGCTAGTCTGCACCTTCCTAGGCAGAGCAGCTCCAAAAGCAAGGAGGTATCCATTTAAAAGCACTGCATCAACAACAACAACAACAAAAACCAGTTTTAAAGTGCAGACTGATTCAGTGGGAATACCATTCTGCTGTGCACATCCCATGGTACCTTATTGCCATTTGAGTTGTGTTGCCAGCATCGTGTATTGTAAGAAGTCATACCTGCGATGCCTAGGCTGCAAGCACTGGAAAGCTTTGATTCGGCCTGGCTCAAGAGAGAGATTTAATCATTTTAAAAGTTAGTATGCCAAATTCTTTCTGCCTATGCAGATGCAGGCCATGGTTATAGCTTCACTGTACCATTCTTGTCCGCTAGCAGTAGGTGCCTTCAACCTGATCAGCCTCGCTAGCCTCTGGCATAGAGCTTATGCATAAGCACAGTGGAGAGAGACTGGAACCTGTGTGCTCTTCTTTCCCTGTAGCCAGAATCAAGGTCTTGCCATCTAACCTGGTTTTTCCATGTATATTGACTTCAGCTTCCACAAAACCTCCAAGTCCTGTCCTAGTTGTGCCACCTAACCCCACCTTTTCAACAGAATTCTGAACAAAAGAAAGGAAATGAAAACCTGGGAACTTCCATGTTTTTCATGGCTGATTTCTTATACATATATTACAGAATTAACTCAAAAGAAAAGCTGGAAAGCTTATATTAACATGCACCTAGAGCACTTGGCTGTAGGACACCTGGAAATCAAGTCAGTAATTACTAACACAGAGATAGCTTGTGCATTCCCTGCTGGAATTTACGCAGATCCTAATTCAACAGCAGCAATAAAATGGCTGTTGCGATCAGAAACAAACACTCCAATTTTAACCTATGTTCTTTGCCTGTTATTCTGCTACAATGTAACCCATCAGTGCTTTTAATTTAGAGTGAAAAACAGAGCAGAAAACCAAGGAAGACCAGGAGAGGAGCTGAGTGGTTACTTCATGGCTCGCAGCAATTACTGGAAGTCACGCCTGGTTCATGTTGATGTGAGTCAGTGCATGATCTGCATTAGTACTCTCTCACTTCAAGGAAGTGGAGGCATGAGATGGATTGTTGAGGACTAGCTGTTTGCAGAAACTCGCGAGCTTTCCACCCAGCTAACTTGCTGAAGTTCACTCTGGTCTACCATGCCAAGCAAATGATTGCAGGGCTCCTGGAACATCTAGTGATAAACATGGGACCCAGCCCTTTGAATATATTTATCTTCCAAGATGCAAATATAGAAAATGATCCCAGGCTTTGATGCTGGCATTTTTTATTGCTATTTTCTTTGTCAGAATAAAGTCAGTTCTGCTAATTATTGCTCACGATACAGGACTTACTTCATTTGAACTGCAGTTCAAAGGAAAGAAGTTATTGGTTTTATTGCTGTCCCAAAATACCTGCAACTGGGTTCAAAGATGGACTTCAAACCGCATCCTTTGCTAAAACTGGAGTTTAGTTCCCTGATGCTAGCAGTTGGATCCAAACATGATGCTGCATCAGTCTTGGCGATCTACAAAAAAACAGTGACTTTCAACCCAAAAAGCCACCTGTATGCTAAATTATTTCTTCAAAAAACAAATCTGGAGCAGGTATCTGCAAGGGTAGGGAAATCAGCAGAGCCTGGCCTCTCTGCTTTGCTCGAACAGCTGGCATTCCAGGAAAGATGCCAATAAAGGACTCGGGTGATTTTTGCCAATTCAAGTTTTTAATTTGCGTAGCTATGTGACTGAATACAACACAGATCTTTAAGCTTCACAAATGAAAAAAAGAAAATGGATTCCTGCAAGGTTTAGTTGGAGCGCTTTGCCTCCTATGTCCCTTGCTTGGACACCTCAAAGCCAAGAAGGTGGCTCATGGAAATGAAGCAGAAACCAAAGTATTTTGCCCTGAAGAGTATTAACAAGGGCTGATAATGTTCATGGATCTGTTGTATTCAAATTAAAGCCCTGGAATTCCACTCCACTGTGTGAAAAGATAAGCTCTGCAAAATGGAGGTGTTGTTCAGCAGCCATGATGGGTTATTCATTAGAACAGAGCCAGCCAAAGGTATTTTAATGATGTTGAGCTACCCGATTTTCTCATTACCTCCATTACTTGCTTTCTCCATAATGCTTCCACTCAGCAATACAAACCAATGCCGACAGCTGCTGCGTTATCTGGGATATACCATGCGGCATTATTTTGGGAGATGTGCCTCATACCTGCTTTCAGTAGACAGTATAGAACCTGTGAGCTGGAGAACACAGTGCCAGTAGTCCTACAGGGCAAGTGTAGCCAGCAAGATCCTGAGCACAGGTTTTTAATGAGCTGGAGCTAGGCTTTCACCCAGGTCTTCTTAAACTTGCAACTGAGTTGCACTCATTTCTAATTCATCCAGCAGATTTACACCTGTTTGCACAGCAAGCCAAGAACATTCTGAAATTACCTGGCCTACAATTTTGGCCACCCTTTGCCTGCTGTGCATTTCCCCAATACATAGAATGAGCTCATTCACTCCAGCTATTTGGATACACATCTTTATTTTCCAAAACTGTTTGGTCTATTTTAGCACAACTTTCAAGAAAGTCTCTTCATACAGAGAGTCATTGAAAAGTTAAAGTACCTGACAACCAGCTGTATTGCCCCCAAACTGATTTATTGAAAGGGATTTATGCAAAGGGGATTTAACATGCCTGCTCTTCCAATATAAACGACAGTGCAAAGCTGATCTGCCTTCCGGTTTGTTTGACTTCAACATTTTATATGGCACGCATCCCTGGAGAAATGTATTAAGCACACTAACAATTACAGCATGGAAGGAGATGCTGTTGCTCGCGGCCAGGCGCTGGGTGAGCTCCAGGGCTGGCAGTGCCACCTGCTTGCTGTGTGGCCTCTGGAAGTCACTTGGCCTTTGGGAATCGAGGTAAGGGTGAACTCAGCCCAGCCTCTTCTCCCCAGCAGCCCTGGGCTGCTTAATGTAATTACGGCTGACAAGCACTGGCTCATGCACCTTGGTGCTGCCTGCACCACTGCCTGCCCCTTTTCTCTCAGATGCCTCATTCATGCAGGACCATGCCCAAGCAGAGGGAGGTTAAAGCCAATAAAGCCACCATGGAAACAAAACAGTTGCAGCTACACCTTTCCCAGCACTGTCATCAACCAGCAAACCCAGAAACAGAAGACACCATTTCATTCTGCAGCAGCATCAGTTCCTACAGGTGCATGCCCATTGCTAAACATTGCCATCGAAACAAGAGGAACAATGCTTATCTCAGGGGTACAGGATTAATTCATCTGCATGGACAGCAATGTTTTGGAGATGCTGCACTAATTGCCAGGCATTATAATAAGTCCCAAGTGCCCTTTATTCCCCATAAAAGTGATGCTGCACACAGAAAAAAAAAAAAAAACAAAAAAAACCCTAAATCTCCAGGCCCTGAGATTTCTGCATTATTACTGTGGCAAAAGCTCCTCTGATGGTGGCAGCCCTTTGAAGATGACAGCTGAACTGGCTCCCAGATTTCAAAGGTTTGTTCTGGTTGCTGCAAGGTGCAAGAGTTTGCTGCTGCTGCAGCTCCAGGTTGACATCTCTTCTGCTAAAGGTGGGCTGTAATAATTACGAGTGGGAACAGAAATGACAGGATCCTAATGACGAACAGGAATTTTTGTGAAACTCTTCACCCTTTGCCCAGATATACCCCAGGCAGGATGCTGTTCCTCAGGAAAATGGGGCACAGGGAGGAAGAGCAGGTGCCACCCACTGCGGCTGCTGCCAGACATCAGGCTGCCAGGGAGCCCCAAACGGAGGGGAAAAATGCAACTGTCTTCTTCAGCTCCCTGTGAGCATTGCTTTCCCCTTCCCTATGCTCCAGCGATCCAAGCTGTGTCATCTACACGTCTCTGTGAAAAGTCCAAAGGGACAAAACACGGTAATCCCCAGGGCAGTACCATGGAGTAGACCTCAATGAGCTGCCTGGGGGTTGATGTGGGACAGGCTGCTGGTAGAATGAGGCCTGGCTGTGCTGGGAACAAGAAGAGCTCCCTATGGTCTGTGAGGAGCTCCTGGTGGTCAGTGAGGAGCTACTGAAGGTACCCAGAGGGTATGGATGATGGGCATTCCTACCTCACCCTCCCCATCCACCAGGCTCCTTCTAACACTCCAGTGATGAACAAACCACGGGGCTCAGCTCAAAGGAAGGCCCCACTGAAACACAGATATTGTGATATAAAATAAAGGAATAAAGTCTGGTGGTTTCTCTGTTCTTTCTGTCTTTCTCATTTCCCGTTGCTATGCTGTTCCCCAGGCAAATACAAAGGAAATGGCTTCCTCAGTCACAAAAATGAGATTATTCACAGAGCTCCTCCATCCTCTCGTATTTACTGTGACAGGCAGTGGTAGAAGTGTTTGACAACAACTCAATTATCCACAATGAATAGAAGCAGGATAGGCAAGCAATTATCCATTTTCCATGTGAGAGACACCCGTATTCAAAATCCACATTCAGAGAGATCCACATTATTTTCAAACCATTTTGCATATTTCTAATTACCAGCTTCAATTTAGCTTGATGGTTATGACTCCAATCAGCGTGCTTTGGAAGGGCTGAGCACTTGGTTTGAAGCCAGGCAAGCACTGCCACATTCAGATCAGCAGCCAACATGCAATATTTAGGTTGTTTGGGTTACATCCTGAGAAACAGCCTCCAGAATGTTGCAAGTCATTAGAAAACCTGGTTTAAAATGTTAGTACCTAAATACCTCAAGAAGAGAAAAATCCCTTTTGATACAGATTGTACAGATTTCTTCAAGTTAGGAAGGTTATATAAAAAAAAAATTAAATGTCATGGCAAGGTGCTATTGTATAAATTTTTCCTGAATATCAGCTTTAGAACTTACTTTAAGAATAAAAACTTCTACTCTTTTTATTTAAATATTTCTGCTTAACATCTTAACTATTTTGAGCAACCAGAACTGTTCTTCCTGGAGGAAATATTTCTATGGTTTCGATTTTGTTTCCTTACAGAGTAAGAATGTCAGTATTTCTCAACCACAGGATAAGATGGGAAGCTGAAAATCCAGTTTCTACACCATTCAAGTTAATATATGTCCTTCCATATGATCTGCCCAAAATATGATCTCCTACTGCAGCTAAATTGCATTTATATGGGGAATGATTTTAAATCATTTTTACTAGCTGCTCAGCTGAATAACAGTATGTTCCTCACACAAAAGAATGGCAAATTGCATCTAAGGTAGTGGAAGTGTTCACTTTTAAATTGTAAAATTGGACTTTTACATTTACTTTTTGGTGTATTATCAGAAAATTCCGGGTACAGTAATCCCTCATTCACTTTTCAAAGGCTTCTAAATTTCACAGTGCCAGTATGTTTCCCAACTCTTCAGTTGCCCGAGGTATGGGATTAAATAGGATTCACACCATCATTTTTTAAAGAATACATTAAAAATTTGCACAAGGCAGAAAGTATCAGTAAGCATAATTTAAAGCCTCAGAGCCAGGAATAAAAACAAATAAGTAAATCTGCTTTGTACGCAACCTCACAGCTGGGAGAGAAACTTCACTCTTTATTACGAACACCAAAATTTGCGATGCCAGCACTGTGATTCTAATGACATGATTCCTAATCTGCTGAGGCATCAAGGAACCAAAATTGGTCTGTGGGCTCTTCTACAGCTTCTCTAAGTTTTCACCCTATTCAACCTAAACTCAAAGCCCTTCCACGTGCAAGCACACTCATCTCAGAGAAACCTGACTTCATGCGTACAGCTTGCTCCTGCATACACAAATCTAACCACAGCTGCTAGTCCTCATGCCAGGTTTGAAGGCCAGGTCAAATGAAATCCAAGGACCGAGGGCAAGGCCTTCCCACTAGTAGCCTTCAGAACAGTGAGGATGCATTTACATTAATAAACCCCAGCAACTCTTCCATCCTTGCTTCACATTTTTTCCTTTTCACTCCTGCAGCTAAGCCATTAAGGACATATTTGCCACCAAATACGACACTGCCTTGCCTCAGTGGCACCATTTTGTGACCTCACTTTGTGTGATTGATGTGCTGCAGCACTCTACGCTCTTTAAGCTTGCAGAGACCAAGCTCTCTCAAGTCAATGAGCTCTGGATCAACTTTTAAAAGTTTCAGTTCGTTCACTATTATTTACTTTTTATATTTTCCTTCTTGGTCTCCCAGAACATCAATAAGAAAGTTTGTTCAGGAAAATGAGGGTATATATTTGCATTTTTATCCAGTATCATGGGTAACATTGGTACATGTTATACAGTGTGTTTGTATTCATTGTACAGATTTCATCTGCTCAGGGAGTTATTTGACTTTTATTAATATTTAATGGTACAAATAAAAGTCCAGGCACAGCCAAGGCCTATGCTTTAAAAAGTCAACCTGCACTAAAACCTGACTCCATCTGAAAGGTCTTGCTTTCTTGCAGGGGCTTAAACAAGGTGCCATACTTTTGATGATTGTTTCATGACTGTTTGAATATTGTCTTGGCTGATATTGTTGTACATTATGCCCATTACGTCTACATTGTAAAGGAGCTTTGTACAGTTCTTGATTTACTAAGCAGTAGAGATCTGCAGAAAAATAGAGAAACTCTCATCTGAAATAATAAAAGAGATCATTGTATCAAAGCAATGTCTGTTTTTCCTTTGCAGTCAGGCTAGACCAGTATGTTAACATGGGAAGTTATTCACAATGTAATAAAACGTTGTCGTTCTCTTACTTGTTTCCCCATACCAGTAACTTCTTTTGTTTTTTCACTAAAGCATGTTAAATTTTTTATATATATATATATATGTATATATAACTCCACTAATACTCTCCTCTTCCAAAACAAAGTTCTCCCAGGTTGTCTTACTCTCCTGAATTTCAACCAAAAAACTATCTTTTCTGGCATGCCTATAAAAGAAACTTTAGCCCATGAAAAAAAAGGTAGGAGGCTCCTCAGCATTAATTATCTGTATAGTACACTTCAGTCAATAGATTTCTTTTTTGCTGTAAAGCAGCATGAAAACAAGCAAATGGCTCGCTATGAATCAACAAGCTGCTTTTCAGTACCTCTTTCATTAATCCAGCATATCTCAGCTTGCCTTTCACTCCCTGCACAGTGAAGAATATCCCTGTGTCTACCTTCCAGAAGCAAAATGCACACTTTTGCCTTGGGCTAGGGATGTGTCAAGAAGTGAAGGAAAAAATATAAACCAAGCCTCTAAAGAAAGAAAAACAATCTTTAGAAACACACTCAGCATTAACTATGTAAGAAGATGAAAGTTGATGACATAAAGGAAAAGAAAGGAACTTAGACCAAATGTGCAGTCAGATTGGATACAATGCTGTTAAAAAGCACACAAAAGCTTTATACAAATTAACGAATTGATTTAAGGCTCCACTGGGTGATATACAATGACATAGTATTTATGTAACCTGTAGTTTACTGCTCACATAGTAATTTCCACCCTGTCAAATGGAAGAAGCTTTTTCACCTTAAATTTTAGATGGTGATCAGACCAAATAGCAGGAGAGGATGTATAAATGAAAGTAATTTACTGAAGAAGGTTTGACTGACATGAAAAGACAATAAAAGTTATGATAATGTTAGGGATATCAAAGTGAAAGCCAGGTGGGCAGACGAGAAGAGGCAAGTTCCCAAGTCAACGTGAAAGGCGTTCTTCAATGCTGGGGAAAATCCAACCATTTATTTTCTATCTTATCACTCCATGGGTCAAAAACTATGTATTAAACTTGGAGCACAAAGGCCTGCCTTGTCTAACAATTGTACTTATTGTATGGATGGGCAGGGAGGGGGGAAGGGGAAGACTTTAGAAAGCTCAACACATACTTTAGAGAAGATGACTTGGAATTTTCTCTCTGAAAAACAGAATATTTGAATCTCTCCTCTCCTACTATTGTAAGAGGTGTATATTAAACTGCATGTCTTCAGTGCTCATGCTAACACCTTCTCCAAGACAGAAAAGGCATGAGGGTGTCTATTCTGAAAATGCTATTTCTGGGACAGGTTCAGTGAGTCAGTGGAAATCCCTTCCATGTACTGTCATGGAGGGAATCCCAGCTCTGGGTGCTTCCACATGTTCTTTGGGCTCAGGGATGTGTACTGAGAAAACACAAATTCAGGGCTTGCAGTGGGGGCAGCTTGTGTCAGGCTGCTGGATGGATGCATGGATGGGTGGATGTAACATGCAGCAGAGCTGGGGGGAGCACATTGTGTAATACAGCATATTTTCACTAGCAAACAAAGATGCAGCTTAAAGAACCATTTATGGATGTTATGAAGGCAGAGAATTGAGATAATCACCTCTGTTGCGCCAAGTCAGAGCATTATTCAGATACTTGCAGCTGCCATAATGGTACAGTTCCTCAGAAGAAAGGACTGGAGAATTGCATGTCAGCACACAAAAAAGGGGAAAAAAAAAAGACTGAACTAGAGGTTCACCATGTTATTAGCTGCTGTTAGGACATCACTGACATCTTGTCTGGAGTGGCAGCAGACAAGGGGCATGCATTTTTGCACCTATACTTTATGTTTCCTTTATAAACCTACAGAGTTAGCAAAGTTAACACGATTTCTTTATCTCTCTTTTATAAAAAGAAGTGAATCTGAGGTCTTAAATTTCACATATTAACAAAATTTGGTCATATATGTTGGAGAAAAAAATTCTTTTTGTGCAGGAGTTCATACTGGGGCAACCCTCTGCCTTCCATTAGCTAGTTGGTCACGCAAGGACATGTCTACAGTAACACTCCCACCTGGACAGATTGTGCTTAAGTCTTGTAATTCAGCTTTCAGAGCTGCTGGTATCTGAGGAAACACCAAAGTTAGGTGTTGATCTTAGATTAAACCTGTTTTGATTTCCTTTTGTACCCTCCTTTATTTTTTTTGAGCCAAAAGAATAACTTGCTAACGTTGAGCCAAGGGTTCTCATTCCGTTCAAACATTTGAAACACTGAAAATTCAAAGCCTGTGAGTCATTCTGTCAGTACAACGAATGTGTTAATCCATCAGGTTTCCTTCGGAGTACCAGTTAGAAGGGGAAATATCATCTTAATGTGAAGAAAGGCTTTACTTCCCCGCATCCGTTTCCTCAAGTGGATACTAAAGATAAGGCCAAGTTTGCCAACAGGTTGGCAGTCTTCAGAGTCTCTAACTTTGGGCATCTATTTTTGTCGTCCTGACTGACCTCCTTAAATCATCTGTGAAGGTACTCATTCAACAATTCTAAACTGCCTCCATAACAGCACAAAAAGAAACGCGCAAACAATCTTATCACAGGATGAGCGTATCAAGGGCTTTTTTTCATATTTATTTAAATGTCTTCAGCTTTGGTTTTGAATATTTGTAATGTCTTCTATTTGTAGGGGAATATTCTACACTGTGCTGCTGAATGGGTAAATTCAGTCATGTGGTTCATTTTTAGCATCTTTATCAGTTGATCTTGATCTTCAGTGAAGAAAGGCGATATATGGAGACCAGACTCCCCTATGAAACAGCATTTTCTGAAAGCACTGACTTTCAGCTGCACCTTAAGTAGTCAGGGAACCTACTCAGAAACCTCTCTCTGGGCAAGTACTTGGAGAGAAAAACTACACCATGTAATCGCAAGTAATTCTTCAGTCCCTTGAATGGAGTCACAGACACAGCTCTTTCTGCAAATTTTTATCTGCCAGTAAAAAACTGTTGTTTCAATGATCGTAGAAAGCAAAGGAAGTGCAGAAATAGAAGTGATTCATTTTCAGAGCCAAACAAATATTTCTGGGGAAAAAAAAAATTATTTCTCCATCCAGCTCAACTTGAACCCCTAAAATCAAAGCAGGATTACAGGGAATGTCGACAAATAATTGGAAACTGTAAAACGGGTATTTGCTAAGGCTACTGAATTGATACGCAAGTTCCACCTGCACTCTTAGGGCTAAAATGGATTTATTCCTGCTGCTCCACCAACTGATGGAGCTCTCTACTGAGCAGTGTTTAGACAGTGATCAAGGTGATACTGTACCGCTTTGGAGAGGCAGCCCTGTTAGTGTCATGACTTGCCAATGATGTATTGCTCTAAAAACGGTGCCTTCTACAAAAGAACAGGTCCTGGAGCAGATTTAGCCCTAATTACAGGAAGGAAGGAACAGGAGAGGTATGCAGATACCAGGAGATTCATCTTGCCAAAACAGAAAGTGTTTTGCTGCAAGCTCGAGAATTTAAACGGTGATGCTCTGGGAAAAGACCCATGCAAAGCAATTATCTCCTCTGCTACAAGCAAGAATTAGGCAGTAAAAATGCAGATATCTGAAACCATAATGTATGTGGTTTTTCAGATACCAGAGTTACTTCTAGCCAGTGAGACTCAAAATACCTTTTTACTTCATCCATTAATTTAGCACGGTGTCTCACATTGAATCCCTGACTCAGTATCACACAATCACATCCTGTTTTTCTTAGGTAATTTAGTTCTAAGTAGCAACTGAAGAAGTCCCCTCTCGGTACTTCTCAGATTTCCTGTATTTGTCACCTGAAGATGATTATTTGATATCCTGTGTTACTGCTAATTATTATTTATACTAGACTTTTGCATGAAGTTATTATTGTATCCTAAGAATGATGATAGTCCCACGCAATGACACACCAGGGTGCACATCTGAGAGTGTTACACATTTACTCCAGGTTACAGAGTAAGACATAAAATAATTGAAATTATTCAGCGGCCTTAAACAAGTCATTTAAATTAGTAGCATGCCCAAGAATAAAATCCTAGCAGTCTAAACCTCTGTTCCCACTCTAACCAGTGAACAACACAATGTACCTCTGTATTTGTTCATTATTCTGTACCACATAACCACAGTACATTGACTTTCAGAGCGGAGCATAGTAGGGATTACGTTACAAAATGCTCTTATCATAAAACAGATATTGCAGTCCTCAGGTTTCCTCTGTTAATCTGTTTGTTTTGCTGTATCTGGAGGATAAAAAATGTGGGAGTATGAAACATTTATCTGCTAATTAGCAATTATAAAACAGTAATGGAGATTGTGAGTTTTTAAAATGTGAGACAATGTTTGATTTTATGCTTCATTTGGAAATATCATAAGGATCTAGGCATATACTATAAATAATTTAAAACACTCTGTATAAGGAAATACGTGCAACCCAGTGAAAGAGAAACAAAGGCCACGCTGGGAATAGTGACCTTTTAGGCAAAGGTGGGTGTGTTTGCATAAATGCAAATGTCTGGGTGCTATCTTCAGTGTTAGTACTTGCCGAATTCATTTACACATATGCAAATGAATACCAGGTGACAGGCTATGCCAATTAATTGCCCACTGAGTCGAGCTTGATACGGCTGTAGATACAGACATGCAGCTATATTTGTTCTTTCTTCACATACAGTGCTACTTCTCTGGAGTTTCTAGACACTTACCTGGTGAGCTGCTACTACCATCATTGGGAAGTGGAGAAGAAATAGCTGCCTCATCTATAGAGCTATCTTGATTGCCACTTGGTGGGATCCTACAAGTAAGATTTAACCCGACGGCTGCTTTCCCTCCTGAGCCATAAACCTTCTTTAGCTTCATGCTGAAAAGCAATACCTGACAGAAATCCCCACACTGAAAAATTTACACTTAGCCAGCAGGAAACTGAGCCGTCTGCAAGTATGGAAAGGTCACATTCGGAACAGAATCACTGCATCTGATTTCATTGAGGGCAGTATCGCCCTGGTAGGGGAAACTCAAGCCCTGCAAGGTGTGCTGGCTGAGGCCCAGAGCTTATGGGAACAGAGTTGCAAAGCAGCAATGCAATAGCACAGGCACCCGTAAACCCCTTTTGCGTTAGAGGGATAGCTAGGGGGGCCTTTACAACCAAGATGTATAAACTTTTTTCTTTATATGCTGCAGTGACCTTGGGGGGACACTGAGGCCCTACGACTCTTATGTTCCTGCTGAGGAAGGGAGGCATCAGTATCCATTATTTCTGGAACTTCCTTCTCTGCTGTGGCCTTCATTTCCAGATGCAGCTAGTTATGAGTGCAGGGTAGCACTGATGAATTTTCCAAGCCCATAGCCAGATCCTCACCTAAACAGAAATGACATGCTTTAATGGCAAGCCAAAAGGAGCCGCCTTCCTTGCCATTATTGCCACCTGAGGTTTGAAAACCATAGGAATAAGTCTAGGAGGATGCCAGCCAAAGCATCCTATTGTCTCAGAAACAATGTGCATGTCATTAGAGCTTGGCAGGGCAGTGCTTTCATTAGCTCCTTATATTTCTCCCTTCCTATTGCCGCTTCCTTCCCATCACCGCCCTGCCAACTGCCTCCAGAAGTAGATGCCCTTTATAACATCCACTGTTCTCCAGTGGGCTTGCCGCTATATATATTAATTCCAATACTAATTAATGCTATTAATCCAAGGGGATTTGAAGAGCAGTTTTCAAGCTGCCTGCAATAGCAATAGGCTTGGGAACTTAGCCAATGGCATCTCTCTAGTGCAGGGAGTTTCATGTCCATGCAGAAGAGGAGGTACAGAGCCAGACTTCCTAGGAGACCATCAAAGACAACACAAAGAGAGAGGCTTTAGGAGGTCAGAGGCTGTAAAACCATAAAAAGCATAAACTGCCCTGGAGTCCTCCCTTCCTATCCCCAACTTACTCTGCACCTTCTGCCACAGCTGTCCTCTATCTTGGCACCCTGCTATCAGGGCTGCGCGTTAATAAAAAGAAGCTCTGCAACCAGATGTAATTGGATGGTACATATTTTCCCTTATTTGTGACTTTCAAAAGCCCCTGTTTTTTCCTTCTTCCCACTGCCTTTTTCCTGAGCCTTTCCCAGGGGTTCAGACTCAAGAAAACAAGATACATTTTCATAAAGATAGCCAGTTTATTCATCAAACAGGGCCGTTTGGGGTTGGGTTTTCTTTCTGAACTGAAAGTTTAGAAGATTTCTCTGCATGTTAGACCTGAAGTTCAGAGATCCCATTTCACTCCTATTTCACGAACCATGTGTCATGTTGACATTCAAAGTGCCCTGCCTGCTATACCTTGAAGGAGTTTCCAGGGGGAAGAATGTCTGCATGCTCTTTTGGGAGATTTACAGGGCATATGGGACACCAGTTGCGCTCTACCGCAACACACAAGCCTCTGCTGTCAGCACAACTGTGCACTGCTAGCAACAAAATAAAAGAAAGAGAGGGGAAGAAATTAAACTCAGCTCTTGTGGAAGGAAGTTGCTACTTAGAACATGGATGTTGGAAGCAGGTGTTAATCTTTACTGGCTCGGTCTCTGAAAGAATCACACAGGGTGGCTGTCGTCCCAGATGTCCCTCTGCTTCTTCTAATGTCATTGCCAGCTGCACCCAGAGCGAAGTGACTTCTCCCTTCCCTGCCCTGATGGACACAAAGGGAATTAAAGAGGAGTGTATTTGGCAGAAAACCCTGCCTTGGTAAGTGCTGGGCTCGCTCTGCCTGCCACTGCCTATTACAAACAGTGACAGCGGTGACTGTAGCTCTGCTGTTAGCAAACTGCTAATGTGGATTTTAAACAACATAGGATTTTCTGAGTTCTGGCCTCGTTACCTGTCCCAAATAGGTTTCTTATCCTTCCACATCTTTATCACATCTTGTGAATTTGGCAACGCTCCTTCCTGGACCCCTCAACCCCAGAGGTCACTGTCAATGGGAGAACTTCAGAGTTGCTGAAATGCAGCTCCAGGCAGACTCAAGAAAGTTTAGTGGAGGACCAATGGGAAGGGAGAGAGGTTTCAAGAAACTACACTACAAAAGGGCACTGGAGCTATTGCATTGTACTTAGTAACAGAAGGAATGTTTTGCATCTTAGCAGACTTAGTCCCATTCTTCTGATGTAGGTAGTAATAATGGCAAGAGTGAATTCCCTCCCCTCTCTACCCACAGTAGCGAGTCTGAATTTTCAGACAATAGGATTATATTCACAGTTGCCATAAAAACAGATCCCATTTGCAGCCATCAGCTGTAACACAGCAGCTAAAACAAACAGCAGTCACAGCTGTAGAGTACGTAGATAGATCAACCATGTGTTCTTCTGCTTCTGGTCTTGGACAATTAAACATCTGCTTTCCACTGCAAATCATCTTTTTTTTTATAACCTTGTGGGAAAAGAAGCTGTTTTATTTCATGTTTTCTCACTGTGCATTCACTCCTCATGAAGCCACATTATGATTAAGGCAACATAGCATAATTCAAACCATTCCTTTCCACTAGTAACGATAGGGGACACTTTTCAATTCTTGGCCACTTCAATTATCAATCAATATTTTTGTACTCATTCCCTTTTTCAGAAGGTAACTTCTTCTGTTAGGTATGTATATATGAACCCCTACAGACACAGCTAAGCCATAGGAAGCAAGTGGTCACAACCACTTATGCTCAGTTTCCTTTTTTCAGTTTACTGCTGCAGCAAACTGCGTGCAATTGCCCATGTGTTTGCTGAACTTGAAAACAAATCTGGCCCCTAAAATTGCCTGTTCCATTTTGACACTTCACTAAACCATACTGGCTCCCTCAGACAGGTTTCCACTTTCCCTGTATTTTCCACTTTTTGCACATTTAGCACATTTCCATTTGCAATTTTGCACATTTTCTGGTGCAACCAAGCGTGTCTTCAAGCAGTCGGAGGTTCACAAATATACAAGTGCCTTTTGCAGACTCTGAGACTTCTAAGCCAACTGAAGGGAAGGAACAGTTTGGCTTCCCCTAAGCCATCACACGGAGCTGGAGCGGACCCAAGAGGGTGTGTGTGCACGTGTGAAAGGAAGAGCGAGCACTGAGGAGCTCAGGTTGCATCCGAAACAAAACAGTTACTCATTGCCAGAAGCCAGCGGCTTTGCCTACTTGAGGAATTCCCATCCCTAACCTTTGCAGATAACAAATCCCATTGCATTTGGCCAGCCCCTCATCAACCTCTCATTTATCAAACACAAACAACTATCCCTAACAAGTCAACTAAAGTATAGAGGGAAAGACGACGTTTCCAGCTCTTAAACCTCTTGGTTACAAGCAGAGTCGGTGGCTAAATAAACAGAAGAATAATCTTTTGGAGTCCAATTGGTTTCCTATCTATTCTGACAGTGTCTGCAACTACAGCAGTGATTTATTAACCACTACTGAAGGACAGAGCTGTTAATAAAAGCACACAAATACCTCAGAAAATGACAATACCCTCTACAAGCGAGTTCCTGAGATTCCCATTTAGCCCCAGGTCAGCTCAGCACAGCGCATGAGCAATAGCACCACTCAAATCTGAATGTCCCATCGAGTTATTGCATCTGAAATAAGTAGGTAAGCCCAGAAATGACACAGCACTTCTCATGAACGGAGTTCCTCAAAGCACAGCTGACAATTTGGTAAAGATCATGTTCAATGATATCAAAGGGGGTCATACTCAATAAGAAGGTATAGAGGCAGTGCCAAAAACCTCACACTTGCAAAGAGCCCTCACCTATCAGGGCGATCTGCATTTATGAAAACCACACGCTTGGAGTATTTTTCATGTACACGGGTCTAAATTCTACGTCATTCAAATGAGAGCAGAATTTGGCTTCGTCTCAGTGAAAGCGTTGAGTGTATGATCTCTTTACGTTTCATATTTGGTGGGACTACGCTTTTGTGGGGAGCAGGATGTTACACTAAGGGCTCCCTTCATTAGCTTACAGACTTCTTTCTTAATGTTTAAAACATTTTAATAGTGCCAAAGAACACAAAGGTGTTGTGGTAATTAAAATAAAACAAAAAAAATTATTGAATTTGTTAGGTACCAAAAAACATACGATTCCATGATTGCCAAAAATAGCAGCTTTGGATTTCTCATGACAATTTTAGTACTGAAGGGAGGGAAAAAAACACCAGCAGTCATTCCTCACTCTGGGAATCAGCAAGAAGCTTAGTGGTCCAGACAGGGCCAGAATCACAGTGCTGACTCCCACCCCTCCCTGCTTCCTGCGCTCACTTAAATGTGTGCAAACTGAGTATAAATTCTACTGCTTCAGGGAAACACGCCTCCTTTCCCACTTTCTAGAAGCGTAAATGACAACACACACTATAGGCCAGGGGAGAGCTGCGTCCATCGCAGCAGATGTTTAACTGAAACTCCCCACAACACTATTTTTTTTTTCTTTTTAATGAAAAAAACTTCCCCGAGATTAGGATTTTCTTGCATTATTTCTCCTATATCCTGGTCTCAACCCATTGGAAATACATTAAAATGTTTTGTCAGACTTTTCTGTAAAATTAAGAAAAAAGATCCATGAAGAAAAATGAAAAGAAATTTTAAGAGTCACAGACTCCTTCATTCAGGTTTGAGTTTAAATTAGGGGTAACGTTTTAGTAAAAGTTCCTCCTTATTTTATACAGTTATTTCTGCTGGTTCTCACTTACGGATCTGCAAGTACTTCCATTGCATTTGTCCCATGTGAGTGTTCATTAGAGGGTTAAATCCGTTTTCAATAAAAGATGTGAGGTTTTAGCCATGTATAGACTAACGAACATCTAACAATATTATGAACTCTACCCAACGTGTGTG
The DNA here is from genome assembly GCF_002078875.1 of Numida meleagris. Lineage (NCBI taxonomy): Eukaryota > Metazoa > Chordata > Aves > Galliformes > Numididae > Numida > Numida meleagris. The sequence goes on from NC_034421.1 coordinate 2,108,510, forward strand.
CTGTTCACAGCATATTAGTAAATACCAGGCAGAGTATAAGCCATTTGTCGTAAAGGAGTTCTTAATTTAGGACACCTAAGGAATTCCAGAGCTTTGCAAGGTCGTGCATGAAGTAACATGCTGTCATTATGGCCAACTTGAGAGGTTTAGATAAAGAGGAAAAATGCCAAAAGCGAACTAACACTTCAGAGGCATGGTTAAAAAATGACATGCTTTTTGGTGGGGGATGAGCAGTTTTAATTTTTCCCTTGCTGATTTTTTTTTTTTTTTCCAATTCTGAGTCATTATGACATTCCATGTCTTGCACAGCTTAATACCTGGAAGTATTGCCCAGTCTGTGCTGCTCAAATACATTGTCAGGACACAATCTTTTCTTTCCTAGGACGCAGACTGAGGGATCTGATCCTCGGCTGCCAAGTTATCCCCTTTGTGTCTGGAGCAGGACACAGTGGGGAATACACAGGAATCCTGCTGACCAGCCAGGAAGCGCTTCAGCCCAGAAGAGACTTCCCAATTCCCTTCTTAGGCACCAGTGCCAACATAACGTTTTTGGCTTTGAGAAGTGTGAGTTTCTGATTCATTTTCAAATGAACCATTGCATGGTGGAAACCCCAGGTCTTTCCACTGCCAGAATTGCCATTATTGTTAGTGATGAGTAGTAAGGGAATGCTGAGCATCACAAGAGAAAAGCAAGGCATTCTGGTGGTTAAAGAGCTACCCAGCTGGTAGCACTGCTTTGTGTGGCTAACTAGTGGAAGAAGATGAATGGAGGTCTTTCTATCCAGGATAAGCCAAGTGAAGAGCATCATATCTAGATCAATGATACCACTATTGTCCACAGAATCACAGAAATACAGAATCATTAAGGATGGAAACGTCCACTAAGATCACCAATCTCAACCCCAGCCCATCCCTACCATGCCCCCAGCCACATCCCTCAGTGCCACATCTCCACGTCTCTGGAACACCTCCAGGGATGGTGACCCCACCACTCCCCAGGCAGCAGTGCCAGTGCTGCACTACACTCTGAGAATAATTTTTTCCTGATGTCCAACCTCACTCTCCCCGTGTGCAACTTGAAGCCACTACCGCTTGTCCTATCAAGAAGAGGGAAGGGTCCTGTTTGGAGAGCAGGGTATTTTGGCGGGGGAAAGGAAGATAGGAGGACAGACACAGAAAGTAAATGAAAAGAAAAAGGGGCATGCAGAGGAGCGGGAAAGAATGAAGGGACAACAGAGGGGAAACATTTTGGTGACTCCTTCAAGTGATGGAGCAATAGACCTCTGATCTCTCTGACCGCACTGATCTGTGAGACTTGCAAACGTAGCAGGACTAGATGCTGCAGGACCTGCAACGTGGGCTTCCAGAAGCAAAAGCTCAGTCACCCTAAAACCGACATGTTCTTTCACATTGGGTGTTTTCTTGAAATCTCAGTCTGTAAGTATTAAGCTGACATCTATCACTGGAATTTGGCATTATAAAATGGGATCTCTGCAGGTACATGAGCATTTCAAACACTCCTGCTTACTGTGCATGCGATGTTCCATGCCTTCGTGCTACTGGCAGGACTGGCAGAAACCCAGTATCACTCCTGACTATGTGGCAACCCTGAGTTGAAAGATCAAAACTGAAACAAAAAGCTGAGACAACATTAAAGTCACGTTTCAGCTCAATCTCCGTAACTTTGAACCATTAGGTCAAGGCTGGAATCTTTCTGGTAAGTTTTCAGAAGCTGCTGTGAGGCTCACTTCAAAGCACAGGGACTTCAAACTCTCACCTCTTCCAAGAGCTCGTTAGAAAACCACACGGTGCTGTTGCAGAGCAGAATTCAAGACACAGAATTAAACAGGCCATTAACTTTCAGACCTACCGCAAGTGAGTGCCATTCTGCTGATGGAGGGGAACCACATCTTCACTCTCCACAATCACTTGGGACCATCATCATGTCTGATTCTCATTAATTGCCTTACAGCAATACAGAGGGCCCCCAACTGAGATCAGTGACTGTCACCATAGATAGATAGAGAGGATGGGATTCCTCTCACCTCATTTTAGCTGTCTAAAGATTAGCTATCTGGTTTAAACTAGGCATCTAGTCTCCTTTTATAGTCAATGGAGAGAGATAGGCACCTTTAGGGTAAAATTTGCTGATGAATTTAATGTGTGTGTTTAGGCCTGATTCAGCAAAGTATTTAAGCAAAGGCTTATCTTTAAGCACACGAATAATCTGATCTCTGTTAAGTAGAGCACTTCAGCCTGTTCTGACTTTAAAGTTTGCCACAGGCCTAAGTGCTTTGCTGAATCACTGAGCGCACAGTCAGGCTCAGTGTGATGGAGCACTGCAGAGCAGAAAGGGAGTCAGGGAAGGGTGAATGTTCAAGGGATGGCTGAAGCTTTCAGGTGAGTTAAGTAGGCCAAAGGAACCCTGAAACAACCCTGCATGTGCATCTCTGACACGTAAAGCAGCCAGTGGCGAAGAGTAGGTGCTCTGCCCACCACGTTGCTGCCACAGAAGGACAAGGTGATGTTCAACGAAGCGGGAAAGCAGCAGTCCAAAGCCAGTCAAAGGGAATACAGGTGAAATCCTGGTGCAACAAATGTACGGATGCTACCACTGCAGAAAGGTGCAGAGAGCTCAACAGTATCAAAAATGGGGCTGAATCTCACTAAGCATAGCCAGAGAACATCTAAAACAACCCCAAGAGAGTGATTACTCAGTGTCCTCTAGGGCTTGAGCTAGTTACTAATAGCTTGAAATCAAGATGCAGCCTACAAGGAAATGCCAGCTGAGAGCAGGTAGCCCCATGGCAACTCAAGCTCAAGTACCTCCCACCAGCCTGAAACTTTTGGCCCTGCTGTCAGGTTCAGAATGCTGAGCCTGGCAGATCTGATGTGTGGATCCATCCCCGTGGCCATTCTTTTGAAACCTGGTCTGTAAAAAAATCCTATAGTGCTATGCCCTTTGTAAAAGGAGGAGCGTTTTACCAACTTGGATTTGTGTCCTCATTTTACAGCCATGCTGCTCATACCAAGCGCTGCTCTGAGAGACATCTCTCCCCCACTCAGGAAGGCCAAGTGATGTAAACTTCTGGCAGGTCAGCTTCCCTACAGCCCACATGACAAACCATCACAACAGAAGCACCAAAAACTATTGCTGCACTTCAGATCAGGCGTCTCAGATGCCAGTGGCTGGGACAGCACAAAGGCCAGAGAAACCTGAACTCTGTGGAATAAATGCCTCTATTTTCTTACAGAAAATATTTGATTGACAGGGTAATTTGCCCGTGAGGCTCCAAATGGGAAACAAGCCTGAAAAACATCAGCATCTGGAGATTTTAGCTGTCTTGGTCTAAGAGACAGTGCAGACAGGAAAACTATGATGATTTACTTTTTGTGGAAAAAAAAAGCAGAAGAAAGGACTCCCAGGCAGAAAGTCAGAGGAATCCTTGCAGAGTCTGATAGAGAACCACTGTCACAATCATCTTCTTTCTCTGTTTATACGATATCCCTTTTTTTTTTTATGTGCTTGATAGCTACAGGAAGACCACTGGAGATACTTTACAGAGCATGCCAGCAAATACTCATATCACCTTTTAATTACCATACAACACACTGACTGCTGTTACAGGACGTGGTGAGGGGGAGAGCTCTATAGATAAGAGGAGTAATAGAGCACCTCTCCATACCCAAACCTTTGGAGTGCTGAGTGGAAAATTAAATTCCAAAAACACCAATCAATATTTCTAACATAAATGCATTACTTCTAATGCTTTTGAATTCTCTCCCATTTCTCAGTATTTTGTTTTTCTTCAGTGGTCTCCCTGGAGACAAGTGTGAATTCATGAGGATCTGAGTTTTTCCTTAAAATAGAAGAAACTTCAAGTTTCTAACTCCTGATGGCTATGGAGAAAAAAATGGAATGTTTCTGATGGCCTGGAAGCTGAATGAAAGAAGTCTCATATTTCTCACACTACAGCCAGTCTCTGTTTTTTAGGCTCATCTCATTTTATTTAGAGATCTGTTTTATGACATATGAATATTCATTGCAAATTACCAAAATTCAAAGTAAAATAATTAGGGACAGCGGGCAGGGAAAAGTCTGGGCATTGGACTGCAGGATTTGGATAGCTGTTCTGGGTTCTGCTGAAACACTGGCAACTTTTCTTCACTGAAAGGTCAGTAATCTTCTCCTGGTCTTTGACTGCTCCTTTAAAATACATTCCTTCTGCAGAAGGCATTGTCATTGACTGATTAAAATCTTGGACCACTGGTCCAGGCTCACTCTATTCCCCCATTGCAATAACTATGATAATTACTGCTTCAGCTGCCCACAAAGTAATGAGTATTTGTCTCTTTATGGAGGAAAAAAAAATAACATTTTCCCCAGCAATCAACAATTCTCATGGATTTCTAACAAACGGTTTCCTCTGATTCAGCAGCATGTTGTAAAGTTAAGTTTATAATGTTGAAATAGCAATTGCTGGCGGCTTTCTTCCTAATTTCTTGCTTAAGTGAAGTGTAGAGACCAATTTCACATTTTACTGTTACCTTCAATAAAAATTAGCATTTAACTTGTCAGAAGGAGCCACCTCTCATGCCAACCAATGTCACAATGTTGAACGCTTTGCTGCAGTATGTTTCTGTTAGATTTTTCTTTCCAGCAGCAGGGCTTCCAGAATGAAAGAGCCAAGACTCAATCCCTTGTAATTACTGACAGACAGTCCTCCAAACGCATGTGCTTAACAAAAAGGCAGGCACAGAACTGAAGCCTGAGGGCAAGTTTAATGGTCTGTCAGCAAAAGCCTGATAGTAACCAATGGACACTTGAGAAATCTGCACACTGCTTGTGAAATGAATGGAAATGGCTTTTTAATTATGCATCAGCTGTATAAGCCGCTCACAGCCAAGCCACTTAGGAGCTCTGCACTAGAAAGCTCAAAACAAGAGTTTTCATCTTGCAAGGCCTTGAGTTTGCCAGCAAGCACCATGTTTCATGGCTGCAGCAGCACACCTGTCTTGCCACTTAGGCAGAGACCTTTCCAGCAATGATAGCTGAGCAACTTGGGCACCACAGACACCATTACCTGCACGTACGTGGATTTTGGTTCGTCCCCTCTTGCTGTCCAACTCTACTGTAGATGTGAGAAGCAGTCTCTCAAGGTGAGGCCCAGCAGCTAAACTAGTGACGCAGCCATTGAAGGGTTTTGGACATCCCCAGTGTGGACTCCAACAACAACTTCCCAGACCTCACCTGGTGGGCCCTACAACCTGCAGTGCCCAAGCTAGCTATTTTAAACGTGTCTATCTGCAAGATCCTTTGTCATTGCAACTAGTGACTTGAGAGCAGCCTGGGTGGGTTCGATCCCTCCCAGCTCCAGGTGCGTCTCACAGAGCTGTCTACTCATTTGGGCTTCCCCTGACATCAATGGAGAGAGGTAGGAACTGCCACAGGGCAATTTGTCACACCTCAGTTATGGGTCGGATGCAGTTACTTGGCTTCTGGAGGCAACTCTCTCTCTCTACAGGTTATAATAGGAGTCTAGACAACTACCTGCAGCCAGACACCTAATTCTGAGACAATTAAGTGAGAGGAAACCCACCCCATATGCCTGTTGACAGTGGCAGGCACTGATTTCAGCTAGGGGCCTTTGGTGTTGCTGGAACGCAATTAGTGAGATTCATAAATGTTGACAGGCCCAATTGTCCATGAGAAATGATTTATTTTTGTCTCTCTCACTCCCCAGAGTTGCACTCTCTTACATCACTTCCACTGCCGATACCACAGCAGTTAGTCTAAATGAATTCAAGGACAAAAAGCATTTAAATCAGTTAATAGGATGTTCCTAGATGTTGCTGTCATATGTATATCATACCATACATGATGTGTTTTAATGGGTAAAGAGTTTCTTCCTTTATTTTCAACCAGTTCCCTCTGGACCATCCTTAACCTCAAGGAGCAGTGAAAGCATAATTTCACTTGTCTTCAAGAGAAAGATCAGGAATCTGTGATACAGACTTGAGGCCATGACTCAGGAAAACAATCTTTGATCTGACTTTCAATTAAAGACCTCAAGACATAGTCCCCGTGAATGAAGTAGAACGGAATCAATCGTGGTAGAGCTAATGAGATAAAGATCGAACTCTTGGAGAGTTTTCAGTCAAAAATATTCTCATAGTTTCTGTACATGAGAGGCTTCCCTATATAAAGCCATTAAGTTTTTGCGTCTGGAATGGGTTCTTCAGGTTTCTGAAGGATTTCTTCATGTAAAAGCCACAAACCTCTGACAGCACCTTTCACACCAAACGCTCACTAAATTTCTCTTTCAGAAAACAGTAACAATAATATTTAAAAAAACAGGAATAAATACTACTTATACAAAAATCGAGTGACACCTTGTGCAGACATTTTCTGAGATTTTGAAGATTTTCCCAGAACTATAAGATTCTGAGAAGTGCTCAGATCTGGCTGAAGTCCACACCACTGAAGGAAGAGTAAAACTCCAATTGACTTCAAGAGGAACAGGATTTGGCCAAAAATGAGTACTTTTGAAAATCCCACACCATTATTTTTTATCAGAAATGTCTGAAGGGAATGTGGCAGATGCTCACAATTCAGAGTCACTTCAGGTGTAGATCCCAAATTTAACATAATGAACTTGATTAATTCCAAGAAAACATAATTAGAACATGTTTATAGGCATTAAGCCATTCTGATGAAAGAAATATTTTTCCAGCCTTATGAACAAGTCTTAACAGACTAGAGCAGGTTTAAAAGTCTCAATGTGATTAATGAATTGGATTGTAGTTCTATCCCTAAGCAGAACAGTAATTTAATTCACTGTTGAATAGTAAGAGGACAAAAATTAACTAAACATCTAGTAAACTTCAAGCGCAAAAATAAACTTAGTAGCCCTAAAGCTACTACTTGAAGTAGTTCTCCATTTAAGCCACGTTGTATACAAAGTGTGTGTAACTTAAATGGAAGACATCCCTTTAAGCTGAATTAATTACCCCAATAGATAAAGCCTTCAAACCTCAAGGAAGAAAACAGTATTTTTATATTAGAAGATCCAGGCTTCCCAGATGTTATTTCGCAAGTTTTAGCCTTACCTTCAACAGTCTTAAGAAACTGACAGCCTGCTTTAGGCATTCTTCCTTGAAATTGGAAACAGCACAGCAGTCCATCCAACACTACAAGGGAAAAGCTCTGTAAAGTCATTCCTAGCTTTAAAACACTGCTTTGCATCTGGTCATTCAAAGGAAGCAATGAGACTTAGAGGTTTTAAAGCCAGTGACTACAAAAACTGGTGAACGTAGCTTTCTGCGGTTGGCAGCAGGGAACAAAAGAACAGCTACACTCCAACTGACTTCAGGAATTCAGCCCAGACTCTGACAGAATCTCAGACCTTAAAAGAGAGGAATGGGAAGGAGAACAGTTGCATCCAAGCCATCCAAAGTGCTTTCTGACCCAGAAGGATTTCTTCAAGCTAGAATAACCATTCTGCAGTAGGCTTTGACAAACGTGCTTAAATAAACAAGATGCCCCCCCAAAAAAATTACACTTCACACCATTTTCTAGAAACAAAAGGACAACCCAGTTGGAAGAAAGACAGTCTGTTAGTTTGTCACATCTTATTGTCTTCAGCTCACAAAGTCCTCAGTAATTGGGAGGGATTCACAGAAGTTCAGTACATTCCTGATTTTTCTGTAACAGTGATAACAATGATCATGATATGCTTGGAAACTCTCACCACTTCACATGTTCAAAGCATTGTATAAACATCACTTAATAGCTGCTAAACACTGCTTTATTCAGGTCGTTCAGATATGCCTTTGAAGGGTACATAAGTACTTAGATCAAATTGTTTCACAATATACAGTCTATTTGTTCATTTTAATTAAGTTTTACCATGTTTACATACATGATACAAGGTAACAAAACATGATTGTACAAGTGCTAGGAAGGAGAGAAATCGCGGGGGCCCAAGGGGATATAACAAGCTGTAAGAGGAAAGGCAAATTAGGCAGATTATCAGACAGTGTTTCCTACTGACTAAGAACTGTAGAACTGTTTAACTGCACACTATGCTATATTTATGATGGTATACATATTAGCCAGAAGGATGCACGGGAAAGCTCAAGAAAGCAAATGATTTCAGACACAAGTCCCAGAAATGCCATGGAAATTTAGGATCTAGTCCAAAGGCCAAAGTCATTGGAAAGATTCCTACTGAATCCAAAGAGCTCTGGATCCCAGGTTTCCCAAGGGAACTTGTGAGGGTGTCATTTCTGGCTCAGTTTAAAGCAATAAAAACCTGTAGAAGAGAAGTCTGTGACACTTGCTCAGTGCAACCAGTCACTGAATTCTGCTCTTGCAGAACAAGCAATTAAGTAGCTGGCCTATCTCAGTCTCATTCTCCCTTTATTATATTTTCATTTGAACTGGGTTAGTTGCATTGCAGTTAAAGCAACAGCAGTAACAACTACCAATAAAATCATTTATTTCCAAATATTAGTCATAAAAGACTATTACAGCAGACAATGCAAACATCCCATGAACAACATGAATATTGCCCTCAAGTGCAGGCCTTAAATAAGGACACCAGGGTCACATTTGTCACAGAAAAGAACAGTTTTACTGCTGTCTTTTGTTTACCGTGGTCTTCCACATTTGGTGTCATTAAACATGAGAAAAAAAAGAGAAAGAAGCTTACATAATTATTAGAAATGACTGGAAACATCCAGGGATTGTGGTCTTCACCTTATTTTCTGGTTCTTCCCATGGCATATTTTTCAGAGCTGATCTTATTTAGAGACTAGACAGTTCTTCTCCAGAGATTTTGACCCCCTCAGCCCCTGGATTCCACCCCTCTGACCATCCCTAGATGGAAAAATCCATTCTCCAAATACAACAGTGTTTAACCACACTCAAAGATTTTTTTCCACCTTCCCTTCCAGCATTCCCTCTGATATTCCTACACTGAAATATCTTCCTGAACTCTTTTTTACTTATCTGTCTCACAAACACCTCAGACCTGCCTTCATGCACTTACCATGGGAGTTTCTGTAGGACATTCAACTTACTAAAATGTGTGGAATGTCTTGGTCCTACTAGTTAGAACATGATTTGGTCTTCATTCAAAGTTAAAGGCAAATATTTGTCTGGCAAGATGACTCTAAGCATTTACTACATGTTACTTATCCAGCTGAGTCTTGGCAGCTCTCCCTACCCTCACACAGACTGACTCCCCTTTAATTTTTTATGTTCAAATACACTGGTTCAAGTAAGACTTCATGCTTACTCTACTGCTGAGACTAGCAATACTAATGTTGCATGCTGACAGAATAGATATAATTCCCATTCATACCTTCACTGTCTGAAGAAGAAATGTCAGACCTTCCTACCCACAAAAAGAAATGCATTAAGGATTACAGCACACTCAGGCAGAACAGTAATGGAGCCCATATAAGTGCTTTGCTGGATAGGCAAGAGAGTGTGTCCTAAAATGGGATAATCTTCCATCTCACTCTCCATGAGGAGAGTACAACCATGTCCCTCTGCTGGATCTTACACAGAGTAACCAGCACTCGTGAGCATTTCATTCCATCCACCCTCGAGAAGGACACTGGTTGGCCCACTTCCAGCCATGCTGGATCACTGAAGCCCCCTGGCTGCGAGCCAGGCTGTGTCACATCCAGGGGCCCCGCACTGCATTTTTGGCTCATATGAGATTTTGTTTGCAGCCATGGCAGATGAAGTTTTCAAGCATATGATTCATCAGTGCTCTATGTCAAGCCTACTGCTCCCGAAAGCCTTCCCTTGCTCCTAAATTACATGCCAGCCAAGGCCAGAAGAGCACAACTGTCATTCAGAGGCCTGCATTCAGCCCAGCGAAAATTAGTTAGCAGGTATCATGAAGTCACGTCATTCCCTATGCTGTCAGCTGAGGAGGGGTTTTTATAGTTAAGTGCGATGACAACTGCACCCTATTTATACCAATGAACTTAGGCATATCAAAATAGTAACATCAAGAGGAATATCCTGAGCAAAAGTTTCACGCTGCTCAGTTTACATTTTAAAATAAATATTTCTTTAGCTTACAATTGATCACTGGCTAGAAACATCGGAGACTTGTTTTGGGGCTTTGACTCCAACCTGGAAATGGGAGAAGCCTGTGGCTTGGCTCATCCAGGGCTATGGAACTGAGCAGCAGCCTCACGCAGATGAAGGCTGCCATGCCCACACTCAGCATCCACAGCACCAGTGGGCATTTCACTGTCTCAAGAACAATTTGAGCAGAAAACAGCCAGTAAGGGAAGGACAACTGCAAGTTTGTCATTTGCACCATTCCTACAGCAATGAGCATAATTATTACTAATGGGCTGCCACGCCCTTGTCCCAAAAATTTTGGAGTGCCTTTTCAAGCCAGAATCTGTGCAGTTTCACCTGCGGAGAGCAGGACCTGATCTGGATGCTGATCATCCCTTTGTACAGGGGAATTTTAGGGGTGTATTTAGGCTGTGCTGAAATGAGAAGCAGCATTCCCCACCTCTCAGCTGTCACCCTCCATCCCTATGTGCTGCCCAAACAATTGAGTGTAGTTTCCAAGTTCATTTCATGTAACTGAATGGACAGATGCTGCAGCCTGGCAGGGTGAGAACACCGCTGCTGGTGGTCCCTAAAGGGCTGCCCACTGCTCAGCCCTTACTTGCTTCACACTGCAGGGAGAAACCAGAGGGCAGGTAAGGCTTGCCTCCATTTCTGAATCAAAATTCATCTTTTAACAGCTACATTCTCTCTTCCCTACCCAGTGATATTATTACCATAACTCAGCCTGCTCTCAAATCCCCCTTCCCACCAACTCCCACAACTTTGGAATGGTCTAGCAGTCACTCCACATTTTGCTGCATAGCCCTAATTACTACTCAGCCCTATAATTGATACGTTAAAGCCTATTAAAATATGGAGCTGAGCCACTGCTTTACAGTCATTGCACTTCTAATGCCAAAAATCACTCGTAGTTTGTTTCTGTGCTTCATTTCAGCTACTTTTAAATCAATGTCTCTCCCCAGGACCCGGATGATGCAAATGGGATTTAGTCTCAGAGTGTGAAACTTGCAGCCTACAGCACCAGAAAAATAAAGTGTTCTTACAAAGCCATTCAAATGGATTTCCCTCACTGATTGCTTCAGCCAAAAGTAAATTATAAGCCAGACATTATCAAAGAAAATCTCTGCAGCACATTCCAGTTCATTTCATTGTACAGAAGGGTTTGGACGCAGAGGTGCAGGCCTGCAGTCACATTTTCATATTCACAAGGCAAACTCACACACTAGAGCAACCATTATTTATAAGTGTACACTCTAGATATCACTTCTGCTATTTACTATGTCAGAGGATTCCTTCAGGACATTCTTGAAGGGATGAGCAGTTTGGCATGCCTATGAGAACGAAGCAGTGAAATCAAATAAAATCAAAGTCAGCAGAAATTACTACAAGACATAAACAGCCAGCAGATGGGCAGCCCCACTACAGGACTCCTCCAAAAGCTCTTACTTTCTTATGAGTGGAAGGGGCTGCTAAACACCGAGGTGAAACAGATGTTCTGGTGTATTATTTCCCAGAAACACCAGGTAACACAGAGAAGGCCAGGGGAACTTGTGAAAGGGCAAACCATAACAAGGAGAAAACTCACATGACAGGATTAATAGATCAGAAATTGATTAGCGAACAGCACTCTTGAAACCTAGGAAATAAAGGGTTTATCCAGGACATGCAAAATTCCACAAATACAGAAGAATTAAGTAAACTCTACCTATTTCAAGGTAATCGAATGCTCTGCAGCTAAGACCATGCTGGGAAAATGCAGCAAACCTAATAAAGATACCAGTCTGATTTAAAGAAATAGCTTGGCTAAAGTTTCCAAAGGCATCTCAGAAGTCACTGAGAGCTTCTGTTCAAGCATATGAACAGGCGTGCATTGGCTAAAAGGAACTTTTGTCATCATGGTTGTTTCTCCTACCTGAGTCTTTAAAGTAGACATTAAACACATAGAAATAAGCCTACATCCACATGGTATTTATCCCATAGCACAGAGACCTCATCTGAAGACAGCTGGATGCACCAGATAACACAGAGACATCATCCCAGACTGAAGAAATCTGGACTGACACCCACAATAGGTACAATTTCAGAGGAGCTCAGCCCTAACATAGGGTATCATTCAGGAGAACAGTACCACACTCAAGAGAGAGAGGGGACAAAGAGAAACTCATCTCTAAAACCCCTTATGGACTATCAGATAAGGTACCTGATACAGCACCAGCAATCCTGTTTAACACAACAGAAAGCACAACAATAACAGCAGAGCAGCAAGATCCCAGGCTACATTGAACAAGGACTTGCTGAAACACAACCACAGCATACACAGAACATACACAGAAATAAGGAAATGAAACTGCTTACCTACAGAAGGCTTCCAGTAGGCAGGGATCCACAGAGAGGTACCCTCATCTCCACTGCCAACCCTTAAATGAGGTCTGGGAAGGGGTGGATCCTGGCTCCACCCTTCTGGTCACTCAGCTGCATTGATTACACCTGAGCTCCCCTGGGTTGGCCCTGCCCTCGCACCAGGTGCTCCATCACCAGCACCTGTAAGTCTGGGCTTAACCCAATGGAACATTCTAAGTGACACAATGATGCCCGAATAAGCTCAGCCTCTTCTGATCCCATTACATTTCAGATGTGATCCTCTACAGCTGTAGTACATTTCCCAACTCTGCACATCGCACTCAAGTCTCTGATAAGGAAATGGCTACTTGTGCAACTCACACGTTTGGCTGTAACCAGTACGTTATGACAGTTTGGCTTCTGCTAAATTCTCCCTTCCCTTGGCACAGTTGGGACCGCACCCAACTCCTATCCCACCTCCCAAAAGAAGGAGGATTTTAATCCAGATCTGTGAGAAGGAATAGGCCTCTCCTGGTGTTTGTGGGTTTCAGCCCTGTTTTGTGAACGTTGCCATTGGTAGCATTTGAGCACCCAGCACCCAGGGAGCTCCCTGAGGAGGTGCCACCATCGCCACTGTCACACAGCAGCACTGCACCAGCCTCAGCCAAAGCCAACTTCGTGCACTGAAGGCACCAGATAAATACCAACCGGAATAGCAGGTGTTGTGTCTGCAACAGCCCCTGATGCAGTTCAAGGACCTTTAAGCTGCTGGGCAGAGTGGCCCTGGAAAATCCTCCGGCGGAGCGAGTTTCTCCCCAGGAGCTGTTGGATCGGCAGCGCAGGAGCTGTGCACTGCGGTGCAGCAATTTGTTCCAGTTCTGAGATATGCAAAGAGACTTTTCCATGATTATTTCCAAACCAGATGAGAACAAGTCTTTTCCTGCCATCGGAAATATATTCTACTAATGTAATACTGGTTTGGGGGGAGGAATAATGAAATAAATAAATAAATAAACCTCCTGTTAAGTCATGCCTAGGAAACATTGTGGAAACAATTTTTGTCATGTGAGTACTGGAGGATAGATGGGTGTTTTTAAGCAACAAGACGATCGTTGTGCTTAGCTCACTGTCTTTGTGCCCGGCAACTGGATTGTGCCTTTCAAAATTAGTATTAATAATAAAATGTCAAAGAGTGAAGGAAGTGCAGGTTCCTCTACATAGCTAGGTCCCTGTTTGGGAGCTTCTGAGCAAAGGGACAGCAGTTTCCACATCTCTTTGCTATTCAGACATGCTGCCAAGACAGCCAATATAAAGGAGCAGACATAGTAGTGCTTTTTGTGCTATTCATCTCCGGTCACTCTACATCGGGCAGACGCAGCTCATTCAGTTCATCAGGCCACCAAACAGAAGCCGAGTGCTGAAGGCATCCGGTCCCTGCTGCATTGGCTCAGGTTCTGCTCGTGATGAGGGTCTCCATAAACCGGTATTGGCCCTAGGAACCGCTCCACTCCAGAAATGTACATTCTTCTCTTCCAATTAGTGAAACAGAACCACATTGTCAAGGAAATGCTCGCAGTGATCTAATAGGTCAGTCCTATCTTTAACTTCTATCATTCAAAATAGAAGGAAATTATTTTCCAGTCATCTGAAAGTTCACATTGTGATTAAAATAAAGCAAAGTTCAGTAACCTTTCCTTTGCTTTGTGAGTTTTTCCTCTTATGAGTATTTAGAGAAATCAGATGTGACAATCCTGGACAATTAAAGTCTTTAATAAAGGTCAAAATTGTCTCCCAAAATAGAGAAAATGCAGTGTTTCCAAAAGAGCGCTAAATCTCTTCCAGTGGATTTTGAAATAATAATTAAAAAAAAAAAGAAGCCCTGTGTTTCTCTGCCAAGTGCCACCAAATAAGTCAGCAATACAGGCAGAAAGCTCGTTTACAGGCTGGGGCCATGCACCAGAAAGATAAGTTTCCCGATCTGAAAACGAATCTGAGTCATGTCTGCATTTTAGCATTTGTGAGGAGTACTTTTGTAATGCTGCTAATTCCCTGATTAGTCTGACAGGACTGGCTGTTGTGTTTTTTTCTGTTTTTTTTTTTTTTTTTTTTTAGATAAAGAGATTCTGTAACACAGCAGACATTACCACATTGTCTTTGTGCTGTTGTAACTGCAGCAGGGAAGAAATGCGGGTTGGGACTTTGAAGAGCACATCAGCCCTTCAGTTCCAGCTGAAGCTGAGCAGAGTTGGGCACCTACCCCATCCTGTGACCGTCGTCCTCCAGCTCTCCAGAATGCATAGCAGTGATTTCAGCCTTTTCTGGCACAGATTCCCAGGCTAACCTCACCTCTTACGTTAATAATATCAAGTTTTTCCTTCTCCAGCAGAGAGTGGGACTGGGATGAAGTTCAGCTCTGGCTTGTATGCCACTGCAGTCCTATTTTGAGAGCTCACAGGAGACTTTTCTCTTAGAAGAATCAAGAAAGTACTTTCAGCCTCCTGCTATTGTGCCCCTCACAGCAGGTGGAGGTGGGCTCTGCAGCTTCGTGCTTGTTTTCCATGCAGCATTTCCCAGTGCTGTTTCTATGCAGGATTAAGGGGTGGCGAGAGGGGGAGAGGGGAGAAGATCAGAAGGACAACCTATCTGCTGGTGCTTTGGAAGGGTCATTTCAGTGTTGGCTTCTTGAAATGTAATGGTCTTGTGCATCAGAGCACTTCCATGAAGAACAAGCTGAAGGACACACTGGGGGAATGAGGGAACGGGAGACACAACTTTCTTTTACTGTTAACATTCTGTGGCTTTGCTCCTGGATAAAACAACATGATTTTAGCAGAAATGCTCAACTCTGAGTCAGCAGCAGCTCTGTCCTCGGGGCACACCATCATGCCATGTCCTGGTAGTGGAGGTGAGGCTGACACAACTGGGGAGAAATGGAAATTTAGAACAAAAGACACAGGAAGACCTATTCTGACACATGGGAAGCTTAAACCAGCGTTTGGCCCAACTGCCAGCTCTGGCCTCCAAACACTGCTTATTGCTACAGCTTTCTAAAACTCTATGGCCACTAAGGACATTAAGCCACAGGGCATCCCCATTGCAACACATACGCTCTGATGCAAGGGGCTTATTTCAGGCTGCAACCATTTTCACTCTGTTTACTGCTGTCATCGTTAACCACTTCCATTAGGGCAGCAGGAGGAGACCAGGGCCCCACCGTGCTGTTGGAATGCCTTGGAGGAGATGGCTGTTCTGCCAAAGGACAAGCCCAAATGACGAGTGGGCAAGAGAAGGAGTTTATCAAGTTCTCCTAATTAATCGTCCCTGTAATGTAAAATCCATCAAATTACTCCTGCTCTGGTTATTAGGTAACCAACCAGCTGACTGCACCTACAGCCACACAGTTCACGCTGAACACAGTTACCGAAGCCAAAATTTGCCTGAGTGCTCTTCTATGTCTAATT
Source organism: Numida meleagris (assembly GCF_002078875.1). Taxonomy (NCBI): domain Eukaryota; kingdom Metazoa; phylum Chordata; class Aves; order Galliformes; family Numididae; genus Numida; species Numida meleagris. Next base: position 2,124,422 of record NC_034421.1, read on the forward strand.
CGTTTATGGCAACCTGCTTGATGGCAAACTCGTTTAGAGCAAAACCTGCAAAGTTTCTGTTTACACAGTAGAGACCAAAAGGGATGCATTTATGTAGGGACTTAGCAATGATTTCATCATCAATATTAATTGCAGTTTTGGAGTAGATGGGGATGTCCGAGGTCATTGCGGTTATTGTCATTGTCAGCAGCTCCTTTGGGCACAACACAGCATTACTGCTGTTTTGTTTCCTGCTGCTCTACCTGACTGTCCCAGGAGTATTCTTCATTATATGTTTTTCACTCTGTGGCCTAGATATTGCAGGGGAAAAGCTACATCATTTTTTTTTAAGATGTTAACTTTTCTGCTCTGACTGGAACACAAAACATAGGCAAGCTATCATTCAGTAGGACACCAATGAATTCATCCTCTGCATAAGTATTTTTGGAAATATTTTTGGCTCAGCAGGGAATCGGAAATGGACAAGGGAAACATATCAAACCATTCAAATCACCTGAGAGATAAACAGGCCATGCAAACAGAATCCAATTGGTTAATCACCTCTTTCAGCTTTGGAGAAAGCTCTCAAACAATCCATTCTTTTCATTATCTTATAAATCTTTCTTTAATACAACTTTTCTTTATATAAATTGTTTTTATTGGGTCAATGAGAATTTAGCCATAGACTTTAAAAAAAAGACAATCAGACCGAAATAGACTGAAGCGTCAGGACACGCAGCAATGGCTTGCCTTGAAAATACCAGCTTTATGTGACACACACAAAAAAGTTTATTTTCAACTAGATGATGTCAATGCAAAAATGCAAAGAAGAAATACCAAGAAAATATTTTGACGGAAGCAGACCCCTGAGAAGATGAAAGTGCTGCATATTAGAAAAATGATTAGGGTTGGCACAAAATAGGGAATTATAAATATAGGTCAGTGTTTTTCAGCCTCTTCTGCACTATGCCCCCATACTCTAAGACAGAAGTGTTTGAGATGCTTTTTATGTAGTCAAGAAAAGAAGGGCAGTCACCTGCTCTCCAGGGACTGAGAAACATTCTGATCGTGTCAGATCTCAGATAGAAGAAACTGTAGAAGAACCACTAGGAAATCTCAGTGTAGATGGGAACAATAGTGCATGGCTTTTTTTGAAGGCCTTACATTGGTAATTTAGCAATAATCTAGCATGAAAGCTGAAATAATTATTGCCAAAAAAAAAAAAATGTTAATACCAGAAAATAGGCCCCTAAGTCATTTAGATGTCTTGGGAAATGCTAATCTCAGATCTCAAGACCTACTCTCAAAAGAGGCCTGGAAGTCAGGACTGTCTTGCTGAAAAGATGGCCAGCAGCTGAGAACAGCTCAACTCTGTGCCGGGGCTCAGATTTCAAAGTCAATGAGAATCCGCCTTCCGAGTACCTGTGCCACTCCAAATAATGTCATCAGTCACCTAAAGCAATTAGGAGCCTACATGCCAATTATCACCAAAGCAACCAAGTCATCCGAGTGTGTTTGAAAGTTTTGTCTCAGTGGCTTCTCCTGTTTCCCTGCCTTGGTGCAGAGGAGCTGCTGACCTGCACCCTCTGCAGGACCCTCTCATTCCATTTGGCAAGTGGCTCCAAAACCAGCTCAATCCAGCAGCTGTTCACATGTGAATTTGCTGCTATTAGCCTGCTGATAGATGACGAGGTTGACTTAGTCACCAGCAGAACTACAAATATGTTTATAGGAACTCCTATCCCCTGACCAAATGTTGAACTCATTGGGAAACGTGCCCGCTGTGCTTTGTTGAAAATGTGAATCAGGCACTTGTTGCCAACGCATATTCTTCTTTGTCAATCACATCTCGTGGTCTCCTGTCTGCCTGCAGCTCCATGCCTACTGGCAGGGCTGCAGCACTGATGGCCGCTTGGTTTTCCCTTTCTGCCTCTGGCTTTGGTCCAGGCGAGGGAGTGGGGGTTTAGCTGGAGAGTGTCACTGACACTGACATCTTTCTCTGACCACCTCAGCTGAGGGGAAGATGACCGTGAAACCACTCAGTTACTTAGCTCAGATTTCATTTTGGTCCTGGCCTCACATATGTTTCCCTTGTTTCTTGCAGCAGACATGGAAGGCTTTAAGTCAGAAAGCTGAAGAAACCATAGGCTGGTTAATTTTATGGGATTTTGTGTCAGCCTGTTCAGCATGTTCACATATAAACCAGGTTCTCCTCAGTGGTCTTACCCAAGTAACTAAAGCATCCTGTGAGTATAAAAGGAGCCCTGCAAGGCACTCTACCTTGAGAAAAAGGATTTGGATTTTCACCACCCAGAACTAATAGCATGTTTATCATTCAAATGTCACAGTTTCTTCCTATACAGGAGAAGGACCATAAATACAACATGTATCTTCTTGCCTTTGGGTGCCAGTGCCACCTTGCCTCATCTCACCCAGTTAGAGACACAGCAGCACTGCAATTCCAGGGAGATTGAGGATGAGTTTGCATGAAGCCAAAGCACTTGGACAAAATCAGCAAATAACTTGTTTAGGAGAGATGCCACCTTTGCACGTCTTTCTGCAGACACATACCAGTTGCAAACTGGTCCATCTTGACTCTCCTTCTGGGGGAAGAAGGGTGCTGAAGGGGTTCGCTGTTTCAACCAAACTGGGAACTAAATCTCAAATCCCCTGCAAGAAGGAGGTGCTGTGCCAGCACTTATGGTGCAGCGCTTTACTGGCCTGCCCACCATTCTGCAGGACACCAATGGGACTGTCTTCGCTGCAGGTTTCTCAGTTGTGTCTCCAGATTATCAAGCAACAAGAAAACAGAAAAGCTCATCAAAATGCTAGCAGGCCCTCACCCCCATACATGAGACAAAAAGAACTTCTGTGCACACAATGTATTTTTTTTCTTGTATCCAACTCAGACAGCCAAGCACAGAGCAAATTTTCTGTCTGGGCAGACTTGGGTGGGCTGTGTCTCCTCCCAAAGAGGGAAATGTTTGTTGAGGAACTGACCTTCATGGTTTGTCTAAGTGGTGTTTGAGTGAACATGACCTGGAGATGGCTGGAAACCAATTCAGTGACTTATCAGGCAGCACTAGTGAGAGCCAGGATGCTCCCTTCCCCATAACACGATTCAAGGAGACGGCTTAAAACCAGGCATTTCTCTTACTTGACTCATTGTCATTCCAAGGAACACAGCTGGTATTTGTTTCATCCTGCAGCCTGGGTCTGTGGGGAGCACCCTGCCCAAATGTCCCCACCAGGCACCTGGGCAGCTCCTCTGCGCCCACCTGGGTGGGGGCTCTCCTGCACCATTGCTTGCGAACATCGCCTCAGGCTGCCTGATCTCCTCCAGGGCATGCTAGAGATTTGGGCCCTGACCTCTAGACTTCAGCTACACCCCAGGAGCTACCAGGTGAGGGTCTTCCCCTCACTCACTTTTCTCCCTCCCTCTGCTGCTCTACCACTGCTGAGCCATATCAGCACGAACAAGGTGAGGAAGGAGGCCACTGCCTGACCAGTGCTGGTACCTCCTGTTAGCGAACAGGTGGTGAGATCTCACACCACTTGGATGCAATTCACCAAGAGATATCTGTCAGCTTTCTGAAGGCTGTGGGCAATGCTGAATTGAAGGCCCTTCTCTCATTGATTTTTAAGGAGCATTTCTCCCTGGGATCCATGATATGGCTGAACAGGTTTTCTAATTCATGTCTAGTCAGAATCAGAAGAGAAACCTAAGCAAATATGAATAAATCATGGTCAGCACACTTAGCTGGCCTTTGGACTGTTAATGATGCTCTGTTTTTCTGTGACATTCACTCATCCATGATGTGCCTTTGTGTTACAACTGAGCCTCCCTATTCTGCGCTACTGCCGCACAGCCTCTCTGGTGGATTTGTATAATTCATATCAGTGAAGTTTTCATGTGTGCTAATACACAAGGCAGCGAGGGAGAAGAAAGAAAGTTTGCTTGGGGGGAGGAAATACCATCGGCATCAGACTTAGGCGTCTTGCTTAATGGCTTTCCTGGAATATATCCATCTTGCCAATAGGAGATAGCAGCTCCAGTAACACCATCTCATTCACACAGAATATGGGAGTGCGCACTGTGGGGAAGATGAATCCTTCGAGCTACCTTTTGAAATGTAATAGGACCGCCAGCTCACTCAGCTGTGCTGCCTGTTACCGATTTAACAGTAGAAGAATGAAACGCATCGCTGTACCTTTTTCCACTGCAGTAAATACTTTATCTGCAGCTACCAGGCTAACAACACCATGTACTTTATCCCGCTCCCCGTAGGGTGCCCACCAAGAGCTCCCAGCCACCCCTTTGCTGACATCTCACAGGGCAATACCCCAGCACCAGCACTGCTCCCCCAGCCAGCACGAGGGGCTGGGGAGGGCCAAAAGTCTCAGCTTTGCAGTTCCCAGCTCCCCCTTCTAGAGGAGCCCACCTGGGACACGAAGCCAAGTGACCCCACAGGTAAAAGCAGCAGCCATGGGAGGAGGCATAGCCATGGTCTCCTGCCAGCTCCCCAGCCTGAAGTCCCAGTTTGCTCTTCCTGTTTGCACTGACGCTGGGGGGTCCATTCTATTCTGCACCTTCATATTCACTCAGGCCCACCTCCCCCCTTCCGTCACTCTCTTCATTTGTGGGTTTTTTTTATTTTTTTCCCTCTTCTAATCTTTCCTCTCTCTCCATCAGTTTTAACACCTTCACATATTCTCTTACACATCTTTTCCACCATTGTTCCTTCCCATTTCACCCATACTATCCTTTCCCATACTTAGCCCCAAGGCTTGTCCTCTCACTGAAGCTCTTATACACAGGAAAGAATGATCGGGCTGATCAAATAAAATGAAAATTCAGCTTATACACGTATTTTCTCTTTCTCCTTTCTGTCCCTTTCTTCTCCCCACGCTGTAAGTTGTGGGGGCAGAGACATGACTCTCCTGCAGATCTGCTGGCGTGCATTGCACATTATTGTTCTACTGAGCTGCGAATCTGCCCAGTGCCGTAGTAGTGTAGTGATCAGGTGGTTTCAGCAAGGGATACAGAGGACAGATATATTTGCCTTGTTTCCTGGAAACCTGAAAACCAAAAAACCTGTTTAGTTGAAAATGGTTGGACATTTTTTGCTCTTGGAACTGGAGGACGGAAAGAATTCCAAACAAAAAAATATCAGTTTTCTAACAAAAAAAAACCAAAGCAAAACAAAACATGGAAATGTAACTAAACCAGTTACTAATAAAAATGTCCAGCTAACAATCCAGTTTCCATCTTGGTGGAAAAATTTCAAGCAGCCTTAGCACAGTATTTTGTATAATTGAAAATTAGTTGACAGTATTATGTTTATTCCCTGAGTTATTTATGTGTGGAAAAGCAAATCCTCTGTGATTTACTCTTAACATGAAAGATTTTTCTGAGATTCGTCACTATAATCACCCTTTCTGATTAAAATAAATAAGTAAATAAATCATTGTAAGTCAGTAAAAAATCAGAACATGAATTATGAGGTCCTGATTGTTCATTAGACTCCTAGTAACGAATTCTTCCCAAATGCATGATTTTCCTGGTGTAATAAAGCTTCATATAGTTGTTTTAAATGTGTCAGGTCTCGGCCCAGTCTCAACCCCTTAAAAAATCTTGAGAAAATCTCATTTCACAGTTTCCCATAAAACCAGGTGCAAAACAGCTGCTATGGGCATGGAAGGATTCCTGAAGTACTTCATTGGTATCAGTAGCCAGTGAAAAACCATGAAATTGAAGGGATTTTGATAGGTACATACACAATCCTTCAAGAAGGTGCCATGGAGGATAGCATGGCTGAGCTAGTGTTTCCCACATTTGAAGAAAGGACATTCACGCGGTCTAGTTTTCCAGATTCTGTGAAATTTTTCAGGAGTGGCTTCATTTGACTCTGCGTTATGGTTAAAAACACCCTCAGTTTGCTCCATGGTGATAATATGGGTGACTGCACTGGTATGCCAAAGCTTGCTGTGACATCCACTGGAGAAAGGAGCTTTCTCATCTTCCCTAAAGACTCTCTCAAAGATAAATGGCTTTGACCATTTCTTGTAATGTTCGTGGGTTGTTGCTACCTTACTATACAGAGTCCACTGAATTTCTGGTTCATGTATGTTAACAAAGTCTTTAGGGGGGAAATTTTGCTTATTACTCAATCCAAAGCCAATTAAAGATGAACTCTTTCCATCATTCAGCTCTTTTGTTAGAACTCCACTGAACTACTTAGCATTCATCACTGATTTAAAAATACATATTTCTTGACTGCTGGTTAGGCATTCCATTCACTATCTACAGTATTTGAGGAGGACATAATGATACATTCATAAAAGTGAAAACAGCGGATTAAATGTTGGTACTCGATGAATGACAGTTCCCTTACCACTCCTACTTCAAATGTTTGTTTTAAAGAATAATACTGAGAAAATTACAGCAGCTTCAAGAAGACTGGTCACCCACTAAGACAAATTTTTGACTCCAGTGTATTGCAAAGGATGCTCTCCAGGGCCAGGGAGGAGATAACCATTCTGGCCTTAGGGCTGATACCAGTGACATCCCTATGGTGAGGAAAGTATTCAATTTTCATCATTTGCTTTAAAAAGTACCATTTTGTTTTAGCAAATGGGAACATAAATGAAAGATATTTCTGTGTGCACTACTTACTTGAATATTTCCCAGTGTTTTTATATCTCAGTTCTCTAAGGAATAATGTTTTCAATTTCCTTCAGCCTTGTACTGAAATGTAAAATAAGACCTCTGGGCTTAAGGATGCCATAAACGAAAAATCTTACTCACTTTCTATTTAATTAGCATGAAACAGATCATGTAATCATTCAGGGATAAATCCTGACCTCTCTGGAGGCAGCAGAGAGAAAAGAATAAAGGAATTTTCTTCGCCCATCAGTAGCAAACAAACAAATGCAGAAAATGAACAAGGGTGGCATTTACAGTTGTATAGAAAAGCCTCCAACCTGAGGGGGAGGCTGCCTGGTGAAGGTATCTTACCAGAAGTGGTTGGAGAAGAAATTCAAAATGCTGCTTAATATGCTTTGTGCTGTTATAAATCTTGATCCCGAGCAGCCATCAGCTGCTAAATGCAAGGCATCTACCTTCCACTTGGATGGTTACAAGCATATTCCAAGCCAACTTTTGGTTAAGAAAGGCTATGAACAATGAAGAACCATTGCATGGCTCCACCCATAAGCAAGAAGAAAACTTGGCCCATTTCCTTCAGAACAGTCATTATTTATTATTAACACTTCCCTCAATTTTCCATTGAGAAATCTACCTCTGCAAAAGCAAAAGCAAGCAGCGGTGTTAACACAGCCCATAATTGGTTAGAGACATGCAGCTGAGCTTTCAGGCTCACAGGCTCTGGGGACCAGAGCACAGGGACTGAAACCAGGACATTTTCCATGAGCAATTCTCACACCCAAAGTCCCCTCCACTCCCAAGCAGAGGCCAAAGCCAGTGTTACTGGAGGCTTGTTCGCAGTTCAGATTGGCCATGAGCAGATGAGGTTGGAAAGAAGCTTTGAGGTGGTGGTGTGCGTGGAAGGGATTACTCTGAATAATGTTATTACACTGCTTATGTATTGTTTGCTTTAACGTCGGTTGTACAGACATCTCCAGGTGCAGAACAGGTTTAGCATAAACTGCAGCACGGAATCTGTTCCTCAAAGCCTCTGTTTTGCAAGAGCTGCATACTGGTTTTGGCCTGGGGATGTGCTGGATATTATGAACCTGACCTGCTGTTCTCCTGAACTCCGAATGGCTCTTTGTGCCCACATAGTGCAAAGCAGGTACAAAGCCAGCCAGGCCGGTGTGCTAGCAATTTGTGTTTATTTTTCCCTGGAGATGCTACTACAGACTGTAGATGCAGCAGTAAACACGTCTGAAATGCCAGGAGAGGCAGACTACTAAAATGCACGAGGTAAGGGCATAAATGAGTGGAAAAAGCAGGTACTGGAGAAGCAAATTAGACACTCAGCTTCCCGTAGCTAATTTAAATGGGAAATGGGAGTTGTTCCAGGTATTCAGTAAACAGGCTTGCAAATTAGCTTCCCACAGTTTCCTTATGCTGCCGTACATGCATAAAGAACAAGTACTGCAGTTCATTGCTTTCACTCACTTCACTTCCAAGATCAGTGAATATCTCCATTCTTTTCAGTTATTTACACAAATGTTTTCAAACCTGGTTACGAGCAAACAGGGTAGGAGATAAGCGAAAGTGAGTGCTGGACTATCAATAACCAGGTAGCCAGACTCTTTCTTCACGGAATGGTTTGTAAGCCTGGTGTTACCAGGGGATACAAAACTGCTTTTCAGCAACTGATATTTATCACCATGTATAAGACAGAGAGGCTCAGAACAGCTTCATATCTTAATTCCATTCCTTAATTCCATATGAATTAACTGGAGGCAACTTCAGGCATCAGAGGAAAAGCACAGCAGGATGGGGACTGCTTGCCAAAGCTGAATCAGCTCCTGTTCATGGGGAAAAGGGGTCTGGAAGGATATGCATTATCTAAAAGAAAAAATGGTACAAATCAACCCATTACTTCAAACTCCAATTTTAGCCCTAGATTAGCATCGGTCCTTTATCCAAGCTTAAGCTACGTGAGAAGAGAGAAATGACTGTGCAGTCCCCAAAGTATCTGCTCTCCGGCTAACAGCAGCAATGGTATTGAAGATGCTGTTACTGAACTCATGGCAGTCTTCAGCAAGTAGATACTTGTCTCATATTCTTTACCAGACCAGCCCTTCTTATGTGCTCCCTTCCCTTACATGGGATGTAACACAAGAGTGGAGCAGCTTTGCTTTTCTTACTTTCACATTGGTCGTAGACCAATATGCAACGCAAGGTCAAACGTCGGGTTCCTGGTTGTTGAAGTATCTGCACACGTGCCAACAAAGTTCAAAGCAAGGCACAAGAACAGTGGACCTACACAGAGAGTATGACAAGAAAAAAAAGTCATTTTTGCTGGGAATATTCAATTTGCTGCAGTGTCCACTTAATTTGAATACGAAAGGCAAATAAGAAAACAGCATTTCCAGTTCTGCTCTTTCCTTATATGGAAAAACGTTAGATAACTTCTGTTATTTATAACCTGTACATTTGGTATTTTTTTGTACTGAGGGGGGAGGAGGAGGACGTAGTGGGCAAGGAGAACGTGGATTTCTTCCAGTTTAACCAAAGAATTAAGAATTAAACTGTGTCACAAGAGCAGCCAGCTTTATTCATACCCCTTGTAGAAAGGCAGATCTTGAGCTGGGCCATTAAAATTCATGTGGTTGATGACTTTAAGAAAAGGCATTTACTCGCACACCACGCGGGGTGTAATGAGAGGTAATGAACACTGGTCCAAAAGCTTTGAGCTAGCAGCGAGTCTTCAAATGTTTGCATTTCAAGTCCTCCACACCTCCTAACTCAGTCACAATTCTAACAATAGCATGTTGGAAACAGCTTTTTGGACTTACGGAGCTGGAAGAAGTCTCATGTGAGCTCCTGGCCTTCTCCCTGCCGTGCCTGCGCTGCATGTTCAATCCCAACACACTGCCCCTATTGCTGTGCCAGGCTCTTGGGCCAGACACACTGCACTCCACCAGCATCACTGTCCATGCCGGGCTGAGTGGTCCCAGCCACTCACTTGCTCACCCGCGAAAGGATTTTGCTGCCAGGTCATTTCAGCCCATTTTATTTGTCATCAGGGTCGCTGTTCTGGCACTAGATCCTGCCAAACCACATTGAAATGACTGTTTTCCCCACCAGCGTTTACATCACGCGCCGCATGGAGCAGGCCCGTACCTCAGCCCCAGGCCTCGCACATGGTTCCTCTTCCTCTCCTCAAGGAGCTTCTATTTCAGATGTGAAGGTCACACCATTACCCCATCACTTACCCCAGACCCACGGTCAGTGCGTGATGGCATTTCTCCACCACATTCACGTATTGGACCTTTTTATAAAATCGGGAAAAAGATTTATTTCACTGCAATCGCTTCAGGACAGGACAGATGACCTTCACATTAGTGTATGTGACAAAAAACTCTTTCAGGCATCCTGCAGGGGCACATCACAGAAAACTCGGGGGGGGGGGGGGGGGGGGGGGGGGGGGTACGTAGAGCTGCCCCATATTATCTTTCCAAAATGTCAGTTATTATCTATTAATGGCATTTAACTTGGAGAAAAACCTCAGTACGTAACAGCTTTTTGTCCTAACTTTTCATTCAGCAAAAGCAATGATATATGGAAGAGCACAGGTTATTTCCAAACTAGTACTAAGCCCAAAGCAAAGGTAAGTAAGGCATGACACATGGATTTAAAGGCAGTCTTCAGTGATGGTTAAAGATTGCTTGCAGACGTTGGCTTCTGACATATACCTTTTTGCCATGCTCTACCTCTTAGAATATTGTTTCCAAAGCCCTCACTGTCTTATCAGCTTTCCCTTCCCCCCAGAACCAGTGAATGCAATAGGAGTGATGGTAAGATGCTACTTTTTCCCGTTCCATGGCAGAGAGGAGGGTAGAGTTTCAGAGACTACAAACTCTTTTTTCTGCACCAAGAGACTGACTGCATGGGCTGAGCCCCTTAAATATAGCTATGCTGACAGCATCGCTTCAGAGATTTCTGTGGGAAAAAAAAAATCTGTCTGCACTACGCTGGTACCTCCAGCCAGGCAGAGAGCTGTCTTGATAACTCATTCAGATAATGAATAAAATGTGGAATGAATTCCATGCAGGATCAGCACTCTGCTGATGTGAGAATGGGTTGCGAAACGTACAGCAGGATTCTCCTGTGGCTGTTGTTTTAAGCTTTTCAAATACCATGGATTGCATATGCTAAAGTCAGGCTATTATTAAAATAAACCCCCAAAACTCCAGAGAGTTAAGATATGACGTGGCTTCCTTTGAGCTCAGGTCCCCTTATCAACGAGAGACGTTGTATGTGAATGCAATTTATATTAAGTTCTTTAAGGCTGGAACAGCCTGTTATTTCTGCCGTGCCCAAGAAAATCAGGAAAGGTATGTAGCAGCAATAAATCAATTATTTCTTACAAATTAGACCAAGATAGCATTGCCTAGCAGCAGTTTCCCAGATGGTTGGGATGAAAGGTAGGCTAGGCTGGAGGGGAAGGGAGGATTTCTAGATAACAGAATAAATGGGTGACAGTTTAGCAGTATAACTGAAAAGATCCAGAGGAATGACACCTGTGAGCAAGGAAACATATCTGTGGGCTTAGGTTATGGAAGTGGGTTGGCAGAGCAGGCTTAAACAGAGGCACTTCCTAGACATCACCAGGAAGGTGAATTCTTCACAGTGTTAAATTAGGAGCAGCCACGGGGATGGGGAATGAAAGAACTGAAGAAAACTAGGGTCATTTCTAACTATTAGGGGCAAAATACACTTCAAAACCCAGGAAGTCCTTCACTACTTACCCCACATGGACATTTCGGAGCACAAGTAGCTGAATCCATCCTGCACGGCAGCCTCACAGGGCCGCCGGGAGCAAGCCAGGCGGATAGCAAGAGTTTCTGCAGGTATTGTCAGCAGGCTCTCAGGTCTGGTGATGCACTGCACAGATGCTGGGACTACCTCTGAACATCTGGCTGGGAGCAATGTGGCTCCGGAGCACAGGAAAGCTGCGATAAACCAAGCAATCCCTGCTAACTGCCTGCGGAACTGAGCAAAGTGTCCCTCCTGTTAATTCCATACAGCTGATCTGGGCTGAACCTGAAGGAACAGCTTTTCATTTCGTGGAAGCAAGAAAGACTCAAAATCTTTTTGTTCCTACACCTGAAATGCTACTGAAGAAACACGCGTTTTGCTGGAGACATTTTTCCAGCATCACACAAACCTTTGCCACTTTTCCAGCACTCCTAAGGCAAATTCTTCAACATAATCCCTTCCCCCATCTCCTGCTTAGCTCAGATCTAATTGCAGCAGTGCAGCTGCTGAGAGCACGCTGTGCAAAAGCGATATAGCTCATGGGGGATATGCTCCAAAAGAAGAGAGCAAAGACAGGCTCGTGGCACTTCAGCCTTATGCAGGTTTTGACCTGAACCTGGTCCTGGTGCAATGAGAAGCAGCCCCAGGTTTTGCTGTAATTTAATTACAGCCTCACAGCTGCCTCCAGGATGACGTGGAGATCAAATCAGTGGAGGGCCCTCACCAGGTGCTTAGATCCCCATTCCCACCTTGCATGTGCTCTGCACCTATCCCACTGCCCTCCACAAAATGGCTCCTCTTCCTCTTTTCAAATACAGGAAGCTCTCACATCTGCTATATTTGGATACTGGACATCTGAAAAAAGAATCACCCATAAAAACAGCTTGTGTGAACCTGCTGGATGGCAAGCCATTGCCAACAGACTGAATAATTTTTTTCTTGCGGAGATGTTTTTGCTGTTTTCTCTTACGAAAGCAATAGAGCAGGCTGTCAGCAGGAGCTGCACACATCTATTTTCATCAGCTCTGTTATGTCCAAAGAACAGAACCTCTCTTCCAGTAATGATGCAAGAGCCACCAACCCAAATCCTACGTGTAATGCTCAGAGCTGGCAGGCAGCAGAATGACATCGGTGTTGTTTTTCTTGCTCTTAGACTCGTCTATTTAACAAATGTAATTCAGATGTTCCTGCAAGGTGATAAACATGGAACCTCCCTACCTCAGCGTCCAGAACTTTCAAGGACAGATATATTTAACACAGAAATGGTGAAACAGAAATGTGGACCTCTTAGTGAGTGAGGCAAGAAAAAGCCAGAGAGCAAGGAGAGAGAAGAAGGGTTGCTCTGAGGTCCCTTGTAAGCAAAGAGGGGGGGTGGGAGTGCAAGATACAATCGGGAATTTGACTTCTCAGGACAGATGGATTTAAAAAGAAAAAAAAAAATTGAAAAAGAAAAAAAAAAAACTGCAAGCCAAACTAAAAATGGTTATCATGGTGAAGTTATGGGTTGCGTCGTGCTGCCAAAACAAATAGCTTGCATCCCAGAGCAGTAAAGGTTACATGCATGGAAAATGGAGCTATCCCTGAGGACTAACTAACATACTGCAATTATTATTATAATTCTTGAGAGAGCTTTGAGAAAATCAGGGCATGCTGAACTACCTTGTCTGCTGCATCTATGGAAGTCTGCAGAGATGTTCCAGCTGAGAAATGTTGTCATATTCCTGGCTTGGCTGAAATCTGCTAATGCCGTCTCAGAAGTGAAAGCAGCATTTCTTCAGCAATTAACAAGAATTCTTTGAGGTTACTGATATACTAAAAATGCAGTGAATTTCAATACGTTTGAAGCTATTTCCTACTACAGCTTGTACCACTTCTGGAGGAGATATTCCCAAGTAAAATGCAATCATGTCTGGAATTTCAGCTAAGTAAGGGTACTACAGAAAGAAAAAATCCACACTTCCGAGAATCTCTATTTGTCTAGGTTTGGTAAGTCTGCCAAGGTATTCTGAAAGGCACAGTCTCCAGCCTTGTGCTTATACCTAATGCAGCCTTTCTGCAGGCCCTACTGCAGGATTAGCTGTATCATTATTTAATGACTATAGATTTACATCAGTCATGTAGGAATATTTATTCTTTTTGGAGTGAGTGTCCACTCCTCCATGTTCTCTTTTCCTTTCAGGAGTATGGCACAGCGGTTCAAGGAGAGGACGAAGCACTGGGATCTCCCGGGCTTTCTTCCCAGCTGTGCGAGCTCTTTAGGGACAGCTTCTTCTCTGCAGAAATCAATGAAACCATAGTGAACTTCCCTGGGAACACGATAAAATCCGTTATCTCTCTCTGCCTTCCTACCCTATCCTGCAAGACATCAAGCACACTAGCTCAGCAAGCCCAGCAAAGCCTTTAAGCACACACATATGAAGGGCAGAATGACTGTGGCCAAAGCCAGGGCTTGCGGTGAGCGCCTGAGTGCACTGCTGCTCCCAGAGCCAGCCACGAGCGGGGAAGGACTGCACTCATCTACCTCCAAAGGATGTTTCAAGCATTAAGTAACGAGATTCTTGGAGAGCGGTCACAGGATGCAACAAAGTGAGAGTATCGTTTGTATCCTCATGCTTAATGCCTATTAATGGAAATGGATGACAGACTATCTGTATCTATGCATACCCCACATCTCTCCCATCCCGGCAGGGCAGGGTGTTATCTGGTAAAGAAGCAGCGCTTTCAGGTTTGAGGAGGGGGAATGAGAAAAAGGACAAGCTGTTTATAACACATTAAACAGATACAGAATTAGACGTTTATATTCTAATCCTCCCCAGAGAAGCCAGAACCTACCTACAGGGTGTGTTGACTTAGTTCCTCATTCCCTCTTCCTTTTTTTTTTTTAAAACTTCTTTTGAAATCATTGAGTGTGCAGCATGCCTTGCCTCGGGGCAGCATAGTGCTGAGCTGTTCCTCGCACCATAAAAGGGTGCCACCTCTCTCCTCCCTTTGCTCCAGGGCCCATTTTGAGGTGCAGAAAGGGCTGACGGCCAAACCACCAGAGCCTGGGGCACCCAGCCCTGGGGCACGCTGTTGGATGGTCTGCGGGGTTCAGCCTTTGTGCCTGGCTCTGGGAAGCTCATTCCTGCTGGGAATTCAGCCCAGCTAAGGTGTGCTCCAGCCTGGGACCATGGTGGGTTTCAGGAACACAGTCTGGACATCTGGTATAGCATGTAACGTTGCTCTAGTCTGGCAACTGGGATTGGCTCAAGGAAGGAGCTGGCTTTGGGTGGCTTTAGGTGACTTTAGGTCTGTTTTAGTGGACTCTGTCCTCTTCTGTGCCACGTGCCAGAGACTGGCCCACATCTGAAACAAACACAGGGTCACATCGATGCCCAAGCACGATCCATCTCCTGTGCTTTTTAGTGCCGCTTTAGTGCAGCAGCTGGCTGAGGCACCTCACAGGTGTCAAGGCAGAAATTCCTTACAATTTATAAATTTCACTGAGTTCATACATCTCCTGCATGAGCCCGCAGTACTCCAGCTCCCTAATGTGCTGCTATGTGAACGAGGAGAAAATCATCAATGTAGTCAGCAATCTACCATGAAATTCAGTGATTAAATTACTGGATAAATATTTGAGAGGATCTAGCTGACAGGTATGTCATGCATGCAGTCTTAAAATAGGAAGGTAATGGGAAATGAGGGAGAAATGAGCCAAGGAACAGGAACTGGAATGTGATTTCTGGTAATACAGCTCGTGTTCATCAGTACATTTTTAGCAAAATAGAGGACGTGTGTGGTGAAACTGAGAGCGAGGCACCATCGTTAAAATAAACTGAGAGAAACTGCAGCTATGGAGAAGCTGAGCATTAAGCAGTTCTCCGGGAATAAGGCCGGTGAATTAATTTATGGGGTTTCACATTGGCTGAACCTGGCAGGTAGTTTTTACCAGGCTCACAAGAAGCAGACGTCGCTATTTCCAGTAAAATCTTGAGAAGCTGCAGTGGATGTGGGCTTACTGGAGAGGCCCAAGGCTGACGCCAGCCGCTGACAGTGCTGGACTGGAGGCTCTACACTGGCTCTGACCCCTGTCATCTCTGTGGTTGCTCCCTCTGCAGCCCGAGGATCTAGCGCTCAATTTAAAAGATGAAAGGAGCAGGTCATCCTGTTGTACGAGCACACCAGGTCAGAGTTGTCAAAACATGCACATGTGTGACTCTGGGTAACATCAACAAGGGCAGCATTAGGCATCACCACGTCCATCAGGCCATGCTGTGAAGGGCTCTAAGCACCGGCTGATCATATCTGTGTCATTCCAAGTCAACAGTCTGGAACGTAATTGCTTTAAAACACATCTAATTCATTTTTGACTGATTCTGCAAATGTTTCCCCTTCCCTCAATGCTCCATTGATTGGCCGTGCAAACCATTTGGCGCTGGCCTGCGTGGTGTGTGCAGTCGCTTTGCTCCTTGATGTTACCTCATCAAAGAGCACTTGAAAATGATATTTCCAGCCAGACGGTTTTCAAAAGTGGCCGGTGAACTTGCTCTGCCCTGTGCCCTCCGACTCGCCGTTGGATAGGTTTCCTGTATGTCAGTCCAGCTACAGAAAGGTGATAAATTTCAGCTTGCAAGATGCTGACCAAAAAAAATAAGATCATGACGGGCTATTTTTGGTTTCAAAAGAAACTTCTCTCGTTAGGTCTTTCCAAGCCATCACCTTAATGTACAGCTGCAGCAGACAAGGAAAACAGGATGCAGGGTTGCAGTGTTGGAGGAATCAAGCATAAATCAAAGGAGACAAGCTAGTCCCTGTGTGTTGCCTGGGTTAGACCTCAACCTCTGAGCAAGGTGAGCAGTCGTTGCCTGCTGGGGACTCTCCCAGTAACAGCACTGCCCAGCTGCTTGAGAGTTTATACTGGGCCACAGCCGTGTCTCACTTTTTCCTCCCACCGTGTCACCTCCTTCCCTTGTGCTGACAAGAGATTTAGACAGCCTGCCCTGCTGGACCTGCATTTGAGATGTAAATCAAACACATGGGACATAAAGCTGGGTTTCAAAGTTGACTATTAACTAGGGCGGAAGGGGTGGCGTAGCAAAAACAAACAGTTCCAAGTTCAAGCCTGAAACCATAAGAACATGCTGAAAAGCCTTCCTCCTTTCCATCACCAACCAAAGTGAGGGTGAACACTTTTCCCTAGGGCAGAAAGTACTTAGCAGTTCCCTGACTCCAAATCAAGTCTAACACCCAACTTAAGGAGAGATCATTGGGTGCTAAGGCTGGCCTTTGTCATATCACGATGCAGTGGCTTTAGTTAAGGCTAAATAAGCCTAATATTACCTTACCAGTCACCCCAAATAATTCACAGCAGTCCTAGTGGTGTGGGCAGGGGATGGCTCCAGTCTTGAAACACCCTACCGCGATGAGTGGGCCTCCTAGTGGGACTCCAGGACATCTCCAACTGCCAACTAGGGCAACTTTGGACACATCGTTGCTTCCTTCAGTGCTTCAGCTTTCCTGTTTGTGGGGTGACTGCACTTCTGAAAAATGATTTTTGGGGAGGGAAGCAATGCTGTGGTACTGCCAAGCAATGTTTCCTTATAGACCCAGTTCTACATTTCTGCCCTCAACGCCATCAACTGCAGGAAGGGTTCTGCTGGCATGGCCTCACAGTGTTGGGGCTCTGCTCTACTCCAGTGCTCTCTGAAGGCAGAAGGCACCAAATGCAATTTTGCACAAGGCACTAACCAACATCTCTGTTAATAACATTCTTTTGTCTATAGCTTGGACTTCTTTCAAACCGGCTTGATCATCTCCTCCAATATGGAAAAGCATTGTCCAAAACTGTAGAGGATAATAATCATGCAGTTGTTTTTCTGTAAATAATGTTTCGTTCTAGCTAAGCAAACTGCTCCTCATTAGACCGCATCTCAGAGCAAGTTGTAGCCAATTTGCTGGAGCAGCAGTGAGGATGTCATTGCATGATCTTCATTTCCATTAAACAACTGGATCTAACTGTCTTTATTTTTAGGCTAACCATGCTGAGCTGTAAAATTACATTGATTATAATATAGCTTTTAAATGATTTATCGTGGCTGATGGTTTTTGCACATGAAAGTTGCTACTAGCTGATTAGGAAAAAAAAAATCAGCATTGCTTTTTCTGCTGCTTAGGAAATTGCAATCCTCTATCTGCAGCCCGAAAAGCATGTTGCCATGGAAATGATGCTTATGCTTTCGTAAATAAAAGTATTCTAGGGTCACCAGGGTCTGCAACATAAACAGGGGGACAAACACTGCCTGGAGAAGTGCCAGAGTGGTTTAAACATATAGGAGGATTATTTTAATGGTATTTTACTTTCACTGTTATCGTCAGAAGGACTGATGAAGGTTAACATGTTGCTATAGCCTTGGCACGAAAACAAAGCAGAAAAAAATCTTACCTATTGGTATTAATAGGAGTACTGAAAGCAATATCATAGCCCTCCTGACTGATCTTCCTCTGCTCTATTGGATCAGTGTTTCTCTCCCTTTCCTTGCACACTGAAGTGAGATGCGTGCATATACTCAACCATGGGCAGCTTTACCGAATTAATCAGCACAGCACAGGACATTAGGAAAACTGAGTGATGTTATAAAAAGCTGTATCATGGACTATCTAATCATGCAGTGAATCTTCTCTGACATCCACAGTCCAGGAGCACCCACGGGCAATTGGCATTTCCTTGGTGGGGGAACATTTCTGAACAAGATTCCAGCTGAGGGAAGGAGTCCTTGTGCCTTTTGCTGCTCATTTACAAGGGCAGAAGGCTGGGAAATGTCTCCATGTGGGAGCAAGGGACAGCACTGCTTCAGCAGAAAGAGAAGAAATTAAGGAGAAATGAAGATTTCTGGAAGAATGTGCATTCTGGAGCAGAAGAAAGGAAAACGAATCATGTGTTGGTTGTATTTAAAGGCAGGACTACATCAAAGGAAGTCACCTTGAGAAAATGCAGTGGGCTTTTCCTCAACTAGAAGACAAGCTGGGAACAGCAAGGCAAAGAAGAGTGGGTTGGTTGGGATGGCAGGGCCCCAGCTAACCTTCCCACTGGGAAACTGAGGCATGGAAGTTTCTGTCCTCACTATAGCACTTCTATACTCACCCACGGTCAAACTGAGACACACTCCCCACTTGTCCCACGTGTCTGCTATTCCATCCCCAGGCCCTGAGCTGTACAGCCAGAGCTCGGGGCAACGTGGGGCCACCTGCTCAGCTCCATGCTTCCAGGCAAAGTGTTTATGTTCAGCACGTGCGTGAACACCTGCAGTTTTGTGTCTTAATCAGGAGCTGAAATAATGGAAAAATAGCAAAAGTGGGAGTCAACACAGAGGCCAGCAGCAGAGATTGGGATGCATCGGTTTGCGTGAATCTTCAGGAGGAAAGCAGGCAGTTACTGTTTCTGGTGGGTTCTTTATTGTTCAATGGACTGCTCAATGGCATTAAATGGGCCATACTGTGAAGCTGCCTTGGGCAGTATCAGACCAAGAATACATGCTTTACTCCTTCTACTTTTAATACCCGTACAGGCATTCAGAGCAGACAGTCACTTTAAATAAAACTACAGAGATTGCAAATGCCACAGCTTGCTTATTTACTTACTGCATCTCAGTCTGCCCAAAGTGTGGAAATAATGTTTCCAGAGATGCTGGAATTCATGTGTCTGTTGAGGATCCTGGCTCCTGTCCTGAATGATACTGCATATTCAGGGGATGATTCATTCACTCCTGAGCGGGAGGAAGGACTGTACCAGCTGTACCACCTCTCCGCTGCTGACTGACGGCCGCGATGCTCCCACAGGGAAGCGTGTGCCTCCAGGTTCAGCCAGCAATTAGGGAACAAACAAAGGAGAAGTGAAATGGAGAAATGATTCACGGGGATAGAAAACAAAAGAGAACCGGGAGGTGATGCCAAGCCGGGCTGACCGCAAAACTTTCATTTGTTTCTGCTGAAAATGAGCAGACAGGATCGTGCATCTCTTTGGTGTGTAAATTAACGGTGCCCTCTGCAATCCGTAAGGGAGGGCCCAGGAGGGAGCAAAATGGCTCTGAGGGCTTTGAGCCTGCAGCAGGGTGGGAGGCCCCACAGCCAACAGCATGGAAAGACCCAGCCCGGTGACCCTGATGGCTCCATCGGCTATCGTAAATAAACTCAAGAAACAGTTCCCCTTTCGTATTCCAGTGTAAAAAAGAATGCTGTCCCTGCTGGGATGGGAACTGTGTGGGATACGGGCGGTGCCACGCGTGTTACATGCCTCGCCATGGATTTAGCGCAGCGGGGCCGGGCAGCTGGCGGCTCCCAGCCGGCACAGGATCGCTCACATGGGAACAGGGTGGGAAAAGTGGGCTCAAAGGTTGCCCAGAATGACCAAGAGAGGAAAAATTCCTCCTGCCGCTCCTCTGCTAATCAAAGGGGTGTGGAGGGGAAGTTTTGATCTCTCGTGTCCCGCACTGCCAAGCAGAAAATAAACATGTATTTTATACGCTAAATACACAGCCAATTCCCGTATTAAGGAAGAAGCCTCCGTGCAATCAAAATCAGACTTGAAATCTATCTCGCCTGTGGTGTATTAGGTTGCTGGGAACGGAGCCAGATGTTCCAAACTCCCTCAAACACCCTCCAACCACACCTCATCTGGTGCTCCAGCCCCTTGCTGCTGGCGGCACCTGGGACCTCGCCTCGGAGACTTCCTACAGTGTGTGATCTTAGCAGGTCAAAGTTCCCAAAGGTGGGGAGAAGAGAGGCAGCTCCTCCCCTACTCGTACAAAAGGTATGTGCCTCCGAGCCACTAATTTAGAACCAATGAATCAGAAATAAGTAACATAAAAAACATCCAGCATTCCTGTTTGCAGAGCACCTTCTCCGAGCAGACAAAAGCACTGTGTCAACAGGGAAACTGCCATTGAGAGCTGGCGTGGCTGTATTTAGGCAGCTTGTGCAGAGAAGGGAACACGTTGCCTGGGGAGCAGGAGCCGGCCCAGCCCAGGTGCCCTCCTGCACCCAGAGGTGCATCCCCACCGCGGGGAATGGAGCTGCCCTGTGCTCGCCACTTCTTGTTTCCATCTTTGAAGCTTAACAAGGCAGCTCTTCCATGGCTGATTACCGTTCCTTCTGCAGAAACGGCATTTTGCACATATTCAGCTAGATTCGAACTAAAATAGAATAGGTTCTACTTCTTTTTTTTTTCTGATACTGCCTGAAATTCGTAAGCTTCAAAATGGTATTTTTGTAAAAAAAAAAAAAAAAAAAAGAAAGCCTTTCCTAGCCTGAAGAACAAAAGTGGCCAGGCTGTCCGCACGCGCACCTGTGCTGATGTGAGCACACTGCTGCAGCAGCTTCGGGACGCACACAGGCACATCTCAAGCACCGGGACAGGCACCCCAGCTCGGCACCGGCACCTCCTGGGCTGTGGCCATCTGCCCAGCACAGCTCCTGTCCCATGGGGTGAGGTCCCTGGGGAGAGTGGTGAGGACCAGAGAGTGGCACAGGACCAGAAGGGATGGGATGGCTCCCACAGGCACAAACTGCGCTTCACGGAACAAGTGGCACTGTAAGATACTGTGTTATCCGGAATGCATCTATCCATGTATTAATCTCTACAATAAACACACCTATTTCTCCACGTGGGTAGGTATATGTATAGGTCACTCCCAAAGTAACGCTTCCTATTTATTTCCATGGTAACGACAACAGATACAAAGAGCACAATACCACTGTTTGATAGAGCAAATTCTCAGCTACAAAACATGTTTTTCAGCATAGTTACCACTGTTAGCCAATTCGTGCAGATGAGCTGATCGGGACGCTCTTTGTTTTGTGGTGTGACAGCTGTGCATGGCCACCCGGAACGTGGCTTCTCTTTCACATCCCTGTCACCACTGCTGAAATGCACCCCCCCACCCCTCGTTGTGCTCACATCCACTGCTCGGCCTCCAGAAACATCCATCAAGCATCGATGAATGTCAGTGGGGGCCATGTTTCCCGCATGGAGGAACTGAGGGACGCTACTTTGCTTTATACGCACATTCATAGACACTTCCTGATGCTGCCATCTGTCACACAGCAACAAAATGTGAAGGTATATTGGTGGGAAGGTTCAACGCCTACTGCCATACCACCAATATCCACCTCTGACATTGTGGGCCAACAGAAATGACACAGGAGGCATTACTTTCAGAGCAGCCCTTGTGTGTATATCTACGAGCATCCCACCACCAACCTAAAGCCAGTGAGAGTTTTTATTGTCCCCATTTACGAACGGGATAACGAGGGTACAGAAAGTGCTGCGAGCCCTCTCTGCTGCCCTTTCTCAGGAGGGGAGGGTTTGTGCCTCTGTAGGAAATGTAACGGAGGGAGTGGAGTTTCCCAAAACCCAGGGAGCTCCTCGAGCGGGAGCCTTGCTCAGCTCGTGCTTTGAATCATGCTGGCAAATAAACATGAAAGTGAAAACTGTATTGTGAGACGGTTACACAAGAGCGGGCGGGTCCCAGGACCGAGCCATTGTTCCAAACATTTAATTAACATTATGAAAGCTGATTAAAGGAAAATCTGTAACCTCCAAGGAAATCCCATTTTCCCTCACTTCCCATAGCTGCGTAATTTTCACAATGTAAGAAGGAAAATGTTATTTCAAGGCATGAGTCATAACAGCTACAACCTGATTTTTGCATCTGTCATGTCCTGCAGCTTAAATAATCATTAGCAGTGACACTAAGCGGGGACACTTCTGAGGCAGCATTTTTCCCCCGTTATGGCATGACCTTAATTGCCATCATAACTTCTAGACTTTGTGTCATCCTGGCACGATGACAAGTGTTCACCCACGCTCCAGAACTAAGAGTGAGTTTGCAAGGACAGAGATTACCTTCCCGGACACAGCATCTCAGATACAAAGTGCTAATGACACGCCACGGCCTGGCCTTGTAACAGCAGGGGCCATTTGCTTTGGTCGCTGGGATGAATTCCTTTGAAGGCAGGAGACCAAAGCACCATCCCCAGAGACTCCCCATCTAACCTTGAGCAAATCACTTACCCTTTCTCTTTGCCTGGAGGTGGGTAACCAGGGGAACCTCCCTCGGGGGCACTGCAAGCTGCAATGGACGTACTGAAGACATGCAGGTGGACAGTGCCATTGCAAATTTATTTTATTAGAGATTTTCTTTTCGCCGCAGTGAAAAAATCAGCTGTGTATGTGTTGCCTATTGCCTTTCCTGGGCCTATTTTAATTATCCGGCATGGTCAGCTCGTCTGAGATCTAATCCCAGGATCTAATCTTGGAGGAACAGCTGATTGCCAGTGCTGTTTACACGGAGCACTGCCCTTGGGGCGACGCAGCTGATGCGCCCACCCCACACCACTAAGCACAGTGAGCCAGGAGCCCACTCACCCCCCGAGGACCAGGACACCCAGCTCACCCTGATGGCAGTGGCGTGTGGGGTGGCATCACGTACACACCGTGGCCCCGGGTCACCTCCTGGTTAACAAGGGCTTGGGTGGAGGATGGCCATCCAGACAGCCAGACCTCATTCTTGGAGTACACACATGGCTTTAGTCCTTCCTGAGATTATATAAATACATATGTATATAAGTACATGATATAAATACAGCCTCTAGCAGCAGCAACAATCTCTTATATTGTTCTCTCCATCTGTAGACCTCACAGCACTAATGCAGGAGATCCCAGAAGCTCAGAGACCATTCCGAAAAGAGGAAAGATTACCTTTTCTCACTGCTGTGCATGTCTATTGCAAAAAAAACCCAACACTTTAATGATGATATAGCAGTATCACTCTTACTGCTCACAGCTGTGAAGAACAGACACTGCTGTGGTATACACTGAGACTTCAGTAAGGTTGAAGCTTTATTTACAGGATGAAATTCCTCCTTCAAAAAGTGCTAGAAGTGAACCAAAGGAATATTAATGCAATATCATGAATACCAAATGCATGAAATTCTAACTCAATAGAAGGCAGAGAGCTGGGTATTCTGATAAAAATGGGCCTTTGTTTTTTAATTCTTCCTTTCATTACCTGGGTTCTGCGTTGGTCAGAGCAACAAAACATAGTTGCTTTGATATGCAGCAAAACTGAAAACAATCCTGCCAGGAGCACAAAACAAAACAAAAACTCCCACAAAGGGGAAAGCTATAAAATTTGAGAGGCAACAAGGCTTTCAGAAGTGCCAGCTTCCCAGTGCAATGGCTGGAAGGGTGGCCTGGCCTGGCGGCAGTTCAATCATTTTGTAACGAAGGACAAATACTTTCAACATCCTGAGAAAGAGGGCGGAGGGGAGGGGGGCACGGCTCCCTTGCTTTCCCTCCTCCTGCTATTCTTTCTCCTCCCTCCCCCCACCCCTTGGATTTTCAATAGCTCTTTAGTGTTTCCATCAAAGGCTTTTACCATTCATCGTCCTTTCTGGTGCCTGCCTTCCACCTGTCTATCCATCACAGCCCTAACCCAGGTCCTTTTTTCCCCCTCTTTGCTATTTTTCACGCAGTGGGATTTGTTTATAAGCTTCTGTATTACCTAAGATTGAGGGGAGGAGGCTGCTGGGAGGAAAGTGAGAAAGCAGGATTAAGGAGTAATAATTCAGCTCCATTGCATTTCCATCCAACCAGTCATAAAATGTGCAAATCCTGTTCCTGGGAATTTCATGTCGGAGACCTTCCCTGCCACTGCCCTTCGTGTGCCCCCTCTCATGTGAAAACTAGCCTTGGGAAAGCTGCTTGTACCTCCAAGGATACCAAGGGACACAGCAGGGAGAGGGCTCTGAGCAGCATGTGTGTGGGCAGACACCTCAGATGGGTCTATGGGCAAAGGGGTGGGAGGGAGCAGGGACCAAACCTGGCACGATGGGAGGAGTAAGTGCAGAGAGGCCCATTAGTCCGACAGTTCTCAGCACCCCTTGTCCGTAACCAATCAGTCTGGATAAAAGACAAAAATAAGGTAGCCTTCCTGGCTGCTTCATTCTGTAAGAAAATGGTACAGAAATCTACATGATTGACCCATCGGCTTGAAGAGTTTCTAATGTCTCCTTTTTAGCTCATCAACCATCATGAAGCATCAAAATAAACTGGGTGAGATTTCTGGACCCCAAAGATTCACCAACAAGCATATCTGATCAAACTGAATGTTGGAAGATACAGGTTAATGAAGCTTTGTCACCAGTTCGAGCAGAGGTCAGCATGGCTGGATGTGGCCTCTGATGGGGAGGAAGGGACCAAATGTCTGAGCTGTGTGGATGAACCCTCACTACCTTAACAAACACAACACAGAACAACAAGTAGTGCTAAAAAAAGGGACTGTTTGGTTCTATTCCATCAACCTGTCCCCAGCCTTAGTGAGCCTACAAACCCTGTCTTGATGGAACATCATGTCATGTCTGCTGGACCCAGCAACAGTTGGCAGCATTCTTTGACCTACCGACACACCCTGATACCGAGGATCACTCAACAGGCACCACATGTCAAAATAAGTTCATTCAATTGCGAGTTATTTATTATTTTTCAATAAAATGGAAAGAGATTGAATTTGTTTTCCATCAGGAGCTCAGTTCTGTGTTTGGCAACTTTTTGAACAGTTTGACCATACATATGACAACACAAAATGTATTTCATTTGCTTGCAGTAGCAGCTTGCTATAAACCCAGTCCAACAAAGATTTACAGTTCTAGCAGCAGTGGGATATATGAAATGAGAAGTCCTTTCATCCTCAGACTGCTCTGCAGTCTCGTTGAGATGATGGAAGTCATCATTCCTAAGGCCAGAGGAGTGCAGGAGTCACTCAGCCGGTTCGGCTGTGCTAGGAGCAGGAGTGCAAATTGGGTCCCAGACGAGAGGAGGTCCAGAGAAACAGCAGCCCTTGGTTTTGCTGAACAGCCAAAAAGAAATCCTTAATGATGTTAGCCTTGCTTTGCAGGCTGAAGAGGAGCACTATTTCCATCAACTAAATAATCTTTCCTGAGGGCACTGCAAGAGGACAGACTGTGATCGCTCACCAGCCACTCTGATCTTTGTGTTCTTCCCACCCACCAGCAGCCTCAAACCTGAGCACGTCTTTGGCACAGCAGGTGGTATCCTTAATCCCACGGAGGGCCAGCCCGAAGCCAAGATTAGCAGAAGAATTTGTTTTCATTAAAATCCAACCTACCATTACCATCCTATCTGATGGTGCAGGTTTAAAATGCATGTGTCCAGCTATTCTAGCAGTTCTGTTTCTGCAGGGAAAGGGCAGTTCGGCAACCTGCCTCTTCACTTTCTAAGGTCTTTCTTTCTTTTAATCAACACGTAACTAAGACAGACACAGCGAGGAATGTTAAACGCACCTCCTCCTGGAGAATTTTGCCAGCAAGGTCAATGGAACTGGGATTTCACCTTCGTTATGTTTCTTTTGACTGTGGAACTGGTCTGATTTTCCTTCCAGATATTTTTTTTTATGGGACCGTGGAAAAAAAAAATAAAATATACAGAAAGAGACATACAAATAAACACTAATACGTGCAGGAAAAATACAAACCTCAGCACCATGCACTCCCCTCGTTATTAGACAAAGGTTGGGAAGGGTTCACAAGTGTAAAATGCTCATGTGAATTACGAGATTACTGCTCAGTTTTCTTTCAAGTCGTGGGCTGGAAACAGATGGTGGCTGTAGCATTTATGACGACACAACATGTTACTGCAAGCCTAGCCATCTCTCTCTCTCTCTCCTCAAAAATGCAGCTGCAAGGAAAGTTGTGGAAAATCACATTAGTCTCTTCCACCACACCGTTTTCCAGCCCTTCATCCCTGGCCAGCACATGGACAGAGCCATCTTGTATCCCAGCAAGAATAAAAAAGCCTAAAACTAAAGCCTGGCCTGCACAGTTACCACTGACCGGCTCATTTAATGGCTCGCTAAATTGAGGGGTTTGTCAGCATCTTAAAAAAGGCTCCAGAAGGCAGGTCCCTAAGGTCATAGCACCTGCCATGTGACCTCAAGCACTCCATAAGGCAAACACTCAAAAGGAAGCAATTAGACTGTCCTTCAGCTGTTTATTATTTATACTTTCAGTTCAGGCCAAGCAGGTTGATCTACAGAGAAATGGGAAGACAGATAGAATATTTGCAAAAGCATCTCCTTGACTTAGGGGCCCAAATCTCACTTTCAAGCATGAACAGAAATTTTCACAAGGGCAAACGCCTCTTGATTTTGAATAAGATGGCCTTCCAGTGGCCACAAGTCTAGAGGCATCTGAGAGTCTAAGGACAGAAAGAGCAACTAAGCTCATAGTTAAATATTTGCTGTATTTAAGAAAAAATACAAAAGCTCAAGCTGTGACAGCACATCTGCACTTGAAACCATGAGGTGAGCCAGGGGTACAACCCCTCAGCTCTCCGGTCACCACTGAGGGGCTTGTCTACAGCAGGGGACAATTTATCATCCATAGGACCTCTGAGTGCATCACAAAGATAGGAAATATTTCTGTTCCACAATATCTCTGAGGCCTAGAGGACCATCAACTCACTAGCAGCAAATCCATTAGCTTGGAATTCAGGCCTTTGTCCAGAAACAGGATTTCAGTGTTACTTCTTCTATTTGAGTTAGTTAAGATTCTGGCAAATATTAATTTTTCAGGCAAGTGTCACTGATACATTAAAACTGACTATCCATGCTTCTTCCCTGACTTTGCTGGCATCACTGCCTGATAGAGAACATCAGCACAACATAACCGTGCTCATCCTTACACATACAGATGTGATCCTGCTGTCCTCCCTGCAGCTGGATGCATGCAGTGCAGCATTCCACTCTCTGTGGTGTTGAACAAGAGAGCTCAAAGCAACACAGACTTCTACCATTCCCTTTATCACATTTCAGCAGCCAGTCCAGGAAGTTGCTGCAGAAATTCAACACTGTACACATTTAAAACTTTCAAAAGCATTTTCCTAGGGGTAGAATCTTTCCAGTGAACAGCGTTACACATCCACTGCATGGCTGCCATACTTAAAGACCTAAGACCCTTCTTCTAAGATACAGAAGGTACCTTGTTTTTTTTCTTTTGGAAACTTCACCCTGCAAAATTCATTAGTATCCTATGTGACAATGTATTTCCTGTAAGTAATGAGTTATAAAGTGTATTAGAAGTTTCCACTTCTGATTTTATCTTTTCCTGATCTAGCCTACAAACTCTTTTGAAGTTGCTCAAAGTGTTCTTCATGTATGCTTGTTTTAGGAAATACCAGATCACTATTGGCAAACTTCTCCTTCATTAAGCAAGATAAAGAAATCAAGATGATATGATCTGCTTAATTTCCCACCTTTTCAAGGAACTATTTTAAGATTTTTTTTTCTCTTGCCTTAGAAAAGAAACATGCTGAAGAAAATAAGGAAGGAGGAGTCCTCAGAGGCCCAGAGGCCCAGACAGGGCAGTCATTGCTAAGGGCTTCCTACTCTAAGTTTGCTGCTGGAAAGCCACTGAACAGTTAAAGATTTCTGATTTCTCTCAGTGCTATGGAAGAGTTTTCTGAGAGGTCGCAGCCTGCTGCTGAAACTAGCATCACTCCAGGCAATGCAGGAGGGGAAAACACCAGGCTTATGCTGTGTTACTGCAGCAGGCTCCTCAGGGCCTCAGTGAGCAAACCAGCTCAGATCATGCCTAACTTGAAGCATGAGTAACTTCAAAGAAATAACTCATGTGCTTCAAGTTCAGCTTTACCACTGAGGATCTTGTTGAATCACAACTAAGGGCAATGTAGGGAGCTAGTGGGAAACATTTGCACTTGCTAACCCCAGCTGTGAGATCCCCGAGCCCCCATTAGATAGGCGGACATAGCCCAACGGTTTGGGTTGGCCAGCAGGCTCTTCACAACCAGTGCATACAAGCTGCTAGGAGAACCATTCTGAAGAGACATCCCTGCATAAATAGTGACAGCGTAACTTAAAAGCTGCATTTGAGGCCACCAGTAAAATACACAAGCTGTCAGACTCACATACAGCCTGTTACAGAAACCATTCTAACATCTTCTGTCACTTTTTCTGCAAACACCTATTTGAATTAAGGGAGATTTCAGATCCTGAAGACATATTTGAGTAGCTGCCTGGCTTCAATCAAACCTCTGAGCAGCTCATTTTGCTATGGGTGACTTTGGTCAAAGAAGAGTCTTCCCTTCTGAGTTCATGAGCCCTCAATTTCCATGGGAATCCTACTGAGTAGACACCACCTCTCCTCAACCATTTTGTGCAGTGTGAGACCCTCCCCTGCATGAGGGACATGTCAGCATCAGGGAAACACAGGCCCACTGGGCAAGAGGAGAAAAGGGAAACTGCGGGGCTTGGTGGCAGCCAGGGAGGATGCATCTTCACGTAGGATGACCAGAGGATGAGAAGGCGTATCTTGGCTTCCTTGAAGTTTGGCAGCAACTCCCTGTCCTTCCCTGGCCCCACACACTGGGCACCAGGCTCCAGCAGAGCAGAGCTCAGGGCAGAATATCTGCCCTCTTACAACTCCCCTCATCTTCAGCTTCAACCAGCGTCACCTTCATATGGAAAAGACAGGTAAAAGCAGGGTGCGAAGAAAAAGGTGAAGCATGTCTGGAATAAGGAGGACATCCCATGTGAAATGTCAGGCTGGCTCCAGCAGTGAACAGAGCACGTGACAGCTACTTGAAAAGTCACTTCTGGAAAACACTTTCACTGAACAGCAGAAAGCAAAGCTGAGGTTTGAGTGTAGCTACCTAGGGAAGGAAGGCAACATTCAGCACAACATCCCTGGGTCAAAATTAGCCTCTGCAGAACAGAGACAGAGAGATTTTGGAACCACTTGAGATTTACTGGAAGTCTTGAAAAAAAGAAATAGGATCAGATGCCCAAATCCCTGAGACTGCTGAAAAAATCACAGCCAGGGGCATCCAGCAACTTTGGAGGGCTCTGGATACTCCAGTGAGGTCTACAAGTTTGAGTTCATCCCCAAAGGGAGCTGAGGCCACTCAGCACTTCACCCACAGCCCCCTCGCAACAGAGTCTTCTTTCTTGTGGTCAAACAGGGGATATCTTGAATTTATGTCATGCTTCTCCCCTCGTGAGCAAACAAAACAATTTCTGTGAGTAATTCTCCCCACTAATTGCCAAGGAAAAGTCTGGTAATGAATGCTTTGCATTTTTGACAGGTCAGAGGCTTCCCTAAACAAAGTTGCTGTTTTATGTTTTCTATCAGCACATGTTTGCATCCGGGGACCTCAGTAAATTCCAGGGTGGATGAATCTCTGTGGGAAATTGCTCTTCCATATTTTCTTGTTTTAACTGCTCCAGGAAATGAGTCTATTTTTACAACAACACTAAACGGCAAAATATGAAACCATTATCTGCTCCATGTCGAGAGTTTCGGGTCAGTTCTCAGGTAACTGTCATTCCCAGTGAAGTCAATGGAGTTGCCATCTATTTCTGCAAGGCAGTTATGTAATTGGTTGATCAGTTACTAGAACACGCTGCTACCATTGGCCTGAGGAGTGTCCCATTTTCATATGACTCAAAGTCCATCCAAGCCCTGATGTATCGATAAGTGAAGTATTCGAGTATTATGGTCTGTAAAGATGATCATTAACTGCTGAAAGATTTAAGCATAAACATTTTTCCATCAACACCAACTTTGTCGCTGAATGATCATTATATACAGTAGATTTCCTGGATTCATTTTTCACCTGCCAAATAAACTGGGGCAGGCTTTTCAAGTGTCTAAAATGTTTTTTTTTTCTGATTGTTCTCAAGATTCAAGACATTGTTTTAAATTTCCATGGGATTTAACGTGCTATGGATCTTTCTGCATCTCTGCTTTTATTCTTCGCATACCTGATCTTAATAGCCACTCTCAGTTTCAAAGATGGATAGTAGAACAGGAGCCTTCATTACGGATGGTCAAAGGTAGTTTACAGAGGCCGAAACAGTCCTAATCTCGGAAAGATGAGCGTGCAACTTTCAGGCTGGGAACTACGTATTCTTGACTTCACACCTAACTGAACAGCTCTTCAAACATCACTCGAGAAACTAGCATACAGACAACAAACTTAGAGACAATATCCAAGGAAAACACTACCTAACCTATGACTCGTTCTTTGATTTACAGCTGTGATTGCAGGCCCCACCTTACAGTCATATGCCACGATAATAGGTAGCAGTTCAACGAGAACCAGCCATAACTTTTATGTGTTGTGGTGATTTTGAGCTACTTCAGCACATAGTTTGGCCTGATGCAGCAAATAATTAGAATGACTGATAGGTGACATTCCAGAACTGAAAAATGAATGATCAGTCAGTCTTCTGGTCTTGTTCACTTTCTTTTCTAATTTTTTTTTTAAATAAAAAGTGCCACATTTCACATGAAATTTTAACTCATGATTTTTTCCCGTCTCAAATGTGTCTGATGTGATGGTGAGTTTTCAAATTTTACTTTCTGAAGTACCATCATAAATGGGATCGCTGGCATTAGTAATTGCAGACCTGAACCCACTCCTGCCAGAAAAGCCGTTTTTCAAAAAAAGGAACAAACAGGGCAAAATGGCAACCGGCACAAGAGCAGAAGAGGGGGGGATCTAGCTGCATGTTCTAGTCTCGTTACTTCATATTTGGGGTTATCTATAACGTACTTCAACACTCGGATAAGAAGACCCCTACTCACAACTGGGATCCTGTGTCAGAGAAAAGGGCAATAGACACCAACTCTGCTCCATTTGCCTGAAGTCACTGGGATATTTCTCCAAAGCCACAGGCTCAGGCACTGTTTTGGAGAAGGATAAACACAAGCACCTCTTAAAGTGCTTTTCCACGTTAGGGCCTGGGAAAAGAATTCAGGATTGGGCCTACGATAAAAACAGCTCCCTTAGGAAATGTTACCCACACCATAAAAGGAAGGAATGACAATGAAGTGAGGGGAAGGACAATGAAAAATTGTCTACAGAATTTTCACAAATTCCCATAAAATCGGATTCTTAATTTGTTCTATGTGCATAATTTTCATTACAAAGTCACAAAAGGTTGGCTCCTTAGAGATGCAGGAAATGACTAGCTCATGATAGCATAAAAGGCTGCATAACTGCATGGGCAGGAAGATGGATTTTCATCAGTCACTACATTCTTTGATATGGCAGTTTTTTGATCATGTACCCAATGCACAATAATTAGGCAAAATGACTTACCCTCAATCTTTTCAGTATTTATCTCTAAGGGTGCAAGGATTCATTCTTGGAAAGGAAAGATGGTCGTGTGATTTAGGGCACTGGATGAGCACTCAGATCTGAGTCCTATCCCTGGTTCTGCCATAGCCTTGCTGTGTGACCTTGCACAGTCACGTCTCCATGTCTCGGTCTCGCCTAAAATGGGATAACAATAGTTCTTTATTTCAGTGGGATATGAGTACAAACCTGTTCAAGGCTGTGCCATAGCAAGACACTACAGCAAAGAGCAGCATAGGAAAGCTGTGACATGAGTAATACTTTCTATCAAAATGTGGGAAAACACACAGTAGTTATTTAAATTTAAATATATGTATATATATAGGCTCAATTTTGGGGAATAAAACACTGACAAGCTTTTCTCCTCTACCTGAAATTAAAGCACACATAAGTGGGAATCTCACTGGTTTCAACAATTTCTATCTGTTTCGGAGATCTGCTTTTTGAGAAGCGGTGGAGTTAGAAAAACCAAGAAAACAAATTCCTTGAAAACAAATAGGTACCTCTGCTTTGTTTGTGTTTGAAAGCAACCAAGACTTCCAGCCCAAGAGAGGGTCAGGTCAACACTCAGGGTAAGATTTTCAAAGCCATGGAAGGGGCTTCCAAACATTATTTCCTCTGCTTTGCAGTAAAATATGAGCATGCAAATCTGAGGTAGCTTTGCAACTTCATCTTTGCGTTTGGGTGCACTTTCAAATTAAATTATAAATGGGGACACTGAGTTTAATTGAGCCATCAGATGTCTGAATAGCTTCAACACCGCTATTCCAGAGTCACAGTTACTGCCATTGGACAGAACTTCTGAGGGAGCCTTCAGCGCTGTTTTTCCAAATGCAAAGATGAACCTTCTTCTCTCCACAAATGTGTCTATAAAAGAGCATTTGTTTTTCACGTGTGTGGTCAGTTACGAGCTTGTAAGCCTTGGAGACAGGATCTCAGGGCACATGCCTAGATAAAGCAATTGATTTCAAGATAAACAGATCAAAGACTGCTCTCTCAGGCAGAAGGAGAGCGAAGAGATACGTAATGAGAAAGAACCTAAGAAGGAAAAATCGTTTCTGAGAGAGAGAAACAGAGAGCTGGGAAATTCAGGCAGAGAACAGCTGGAAAACAGCCCACAGAAGGGGAATATGGACCTGAGGAGGACAGCCAAAAGAACCTCATAGCTGGAATGCTGCAGCCCACTGGAGGGAGGAGATATGTGAGATGCTGTTCCAAGTAGAATAAAAGGCCTAAGCTCAAAAACACAGAAGAACTGGAGCAGCCTAGGAACCTCCAGGGCTGGAGAGGAGTAACTGCCTGTAGTCGCCATGTGCTAACAAAGCAGATGCAAAGCGGGACGAAAGATGGCAGAAAAGGAAAGAAAAGTGGCACGTAATTCTTGATTTTACTCAATAACAACTGAAGGGCAGCTCCAAAAGTTGAAGCACAGAATTAAATGCAAAGAATTGACTACAGAATCAGCAACCACGCACTGTATGATGTCACTGAGGTGTTTCAGACACTTTCCTCCACATACACTTTTTTATCAGAAAAGACCGCAAAAAGGATAACATCAGACCAACAACTTCTGAATCTCTGTACAGGTGAAGTGACTGCAGAATGGAAGAAGAACATTTTGCCCCCAAACCCCTACCTAGTTTGTGCAAGGACAAAAACAACAAGGTATGGAAGTACCGCATGGAAACGTGGCTTCCAACAAGTACCACCTTAGGTCTTTCCTTAAGCACCCCACCCCACAAACAGCAGTTATCAATCACATATCTGGCAGCCCTAAGTGCTCACACCCTTCCCTCTGACACTCCATGTGCTGCACTTCGGAAGCCCAGGCGGAGTCCAACTCCAACAGACAGTGGAAGAAGGTATGACACGGCATTCACAGATGCACAGAGAACTGTTTAATTTACAGCCACAATGGTGAAACAAACCATTTCAGAGCTCGGACATTCAAAGTTAAGTCTGACACTCATTCTTATATTCACTTATTGTGCTTAAGTATTAGAGAACACAGGATTACATTAACAGTACACGACAATCTGAGATCCCTGCAGGACCGAGGAGTGAAAGGGATGAGCAAGAATGAGGGACCAGCCCCTCAAGTGGTGTAAGCTGGTACCGCTCCATTGCAGGCAACAGAGCAACGGTGATTTACACCAGCTGAGGATATGGCCCTTGAAATGTCCAACTTAACTTTGAATTAATGTCTCCTGTGTCACAACCTTTAAGGTTACTGTTCCTTCTGGTTGCATCTGCCAGCTCACAGGAGGCCCAACAGCACAGCCTGCGATGCTCACAAGGCTCCGGGTAATATCTCAGCCGGACGACAGCAAATGGCACGTATGTCATGACACTGCTCCTCGTGTTTTAGAACTGTGGACTGGATCCTCATCTGATGTAAATTAGCTTAGGGGCGGCTGAAGTCAAAAACATTTGCCAATTTATACTAGCTGAGAGTATAGCCCTGAGATTTTTGTGTTATCTGCTGCATGCCATATAAACATTGTGCTTGAGAGCAAAGGCTCATGTGCGTTTCATTCCTGGTAACAAAATTAACTTGATGCTACAAGTCTCAAACAAACGACTACTGGAAAAGACTCCATTCAGTCTTCATTCTCTCCTGGTTTGCTGAATTTGGCATAACACATTTATTTGCTGGCACCAGCAAAATGCATGCCTCTTAGCTTACTTTCTTCCCGAGAACTTAACACAGGCCAGACTTGCTGGTGGTGTAAATCAGCAGAGCTCCATTATACTCAATGGAGTTACTCCAGGGAATCTGGCCCACGGGTTTGAATGCAACCTCTTATGCCAGTGCGACCATAGGACTCTCCAAAAGGTTTTTTGCAAATTATTCCACTTAAGTGACTTCGACATCCTTTCATACCTGCACAGTGTCTGAGTGGGTCACATAATGCTTTTCATCTACATGATTTTAATGGATATACGATTTCTTTTTCATTAGATATCTTTTAGACAAAAAAAAAGGAACGGAGCAACATTATTGGCATCCCACTGAAACATAAATATATAAATTACATTTTATACACTTCTTTAAACGCAGACACATACATTCATGTGCATAACATTGTGAACAGTACACTTAGTGGAAAACAAGCACAGACAATCTTAGTTAAATGTATTTCCAGTTTTGGTGCTCAACAAATACACTGGGAAAATGACCACAAAATAGAACGGTGACTATCTCTGCATTAGCATCTGAAACCAATAATGCCTGTTAGCTAACATTGCTTTGTTTGGTTGAAACTGGTCATAGCTACGGGAACGGGGGGGATGGCTGAACTATACGTAAAGAAATGGAAAGGTTAAAACTCTCTCTTTTGTCGTTTTAAGGTTCTGCAGTTCACTCACGCTTGAAGGTATTTTTTATTTGAGTGGAATCACTGTCTTAAGACAAACTCTTTCGTCATTCCAAACTAAGAGGAGAAAACTCTTTCATCTCTTTGCCGATGTTTCACAAAGAAAAGAATCCAGTAGTTCATTTTACATATCCAATGAGATAACCCAACTAAAACAAAGGGTACATAATCCAAACTACTGGGGCGGGGCAGTGATTTTGGCCCAGCGAGCAGCCATGTCATATCTGGCACAGCCCTAAATTTCCAAAGCAGTAAAGCAGGATTTAGCCATGTGGCTCCCACTGCAATCC
Organism: Numida meleagris; assembly: GCF_002078875.1. NCBI lineage: Eukaryota > Metazoa > Chordata > Aves > Galliformes > Numididae > Numida > Numida meleagris. The sequence goes on from NC_034421.1 coordinate 2,159,741, forward strand.
ATGGGGAGCTCCACATATAATCCTTTGGCACTTTGAAAATACAGGAGCTTGTGCCAGACTGTTTTATCTGCCCTGCTATAGTTAAAATAGATTTTGATGTTATTTGGGCTATTCTACTACAAAAATATGACCACAAAATGCTTTTTTTTTTCTTTTTTTTTCTTTTTTTTTTTGGTTCAAGAAAACATAGCAGGCTTTCTCAGGTATATAAAACTGTTAATTTTTAGATAAAAATACAAACTTCACCTTTACAAAAACACATATTTCTGTTGAATACACATAAAGCATAACATTTTACCAAAAATAAAGAATTTTAGGTTTTGTTCAAATATTTGCAGCAAGGTAGTTCCCATGCCACCATGACATTGTACAATGCAGATACAAGAACTTGTACATTTCACACAGCTCCAACATGTGAAATAAAAGTATCTGTATACTGATAAGAATGACAATTGCTAACACAATATCACTAGTAGGCAACTGGCATAAGTCTTAAAGGAAAAAAAAGGATTTTTGCATGGATATCCTATGATTTGTTTACGCACGTCTCTCTTTTTTTTCCTCTTTGTTTCTTTTTACGTAATGCTTTAAATTACAGGGGAGGTTGGGGAACATAAACCAAGAAACGTCTAGAAAATTATGCATAGGTATACCATTTTTATTTTAATACATCTCATTAGTTTGCATCCCACTAGGAGAAATACCATAATGTTTTGTGTTCTTACTGTTATACCAGTCTTTTATATGTGTTATTGGCAAATGTAGTCCAAGAGATAATAAAAAGCTAGGCAAAGAGTAAAAAGAAAACTTAATAATCACTTTATGGTGTAAAAAAAAAAAAAAAATCCACTTAAGGCTCCCCAGAAGGTTTTTTTTTTGTATAGACTTTTAAAACACCACCAAGCAAGGATGTATTGTTCTATAGTGTTTGCGTGGCATTTGATCATTTCATACATTCCTGCTTTTTTTGTGCCTGAAGTCCATCAGTGTCCATCCATCTTCATCAAGAACGCAGGCACATTTCCTGACGTAAAGCACCGTTGACTGCTCTGACAGAAATCCACTATTCACTCAGATTTTTGTCATGTTTTTGGGTACTTTTGGTATCCTCCATTCATTCATTCAACTGTCTTTTTTCTTTTCTGTTTTTTCTTTTTTTTTTTTTTTCTTTTTTGGACAGGGAAGCTTCCTATTGTTTCACAGAGTGCTACAATACTTGCTTTGATGTCACATTAAACAAATGTACATTGTCTCTTTGTTCTCATTAAGTGTTCTTTTGAGCCAGTTTTTTTCACACAGGAGAACAAATAAAGTATACAGTCAATAAGCACCATACATAGTAGGTTCAGGAATGTAACAAACCATGTACATCCATGTCCCAGAGAGAAGTTTTTTTTCTAGCTTATTTTCACCTTACATCTGCAGGAGAGAAAAAAGATACAATAACTCTATGATTAGAATCAAAGGTCCTATCCTCTAAGTAGATGATTTAAAAAAAATTAAAAAAAATAAGCTGTTCTGCATGAAGAGTCACTAACCTGGGGCAAGAAGCTCTACATGCTGTTCTGATTGAGTTTACAAGCGCACTTTTAAAGTTGAATTTTAGAAAATCTTTGCTTCTATCATACTACTCCCAATAAATACCTGTTAATCTGAAACAGGATATCAAGTTTAGCATTCTTTAGACAAGATACATCAGCATAAATGAATACTGCTGTTGGGAGTTTAGGTGCAAAAAGAGGTGCTTGAAATTCAGTTCACCATCATAGGGGCATTAGGCACATACACTGCAAAATCCAAATCATTCCCACTCCAAACACTAGAACCAAACACAAGTGCTGCAATTTACATAATTTCAAGTCATTAAGAAATGAAAACTCCGCATTTAATTTGGAATGTATATCACATCATCATACACTGCTAATATGCTGGCCAACAGATTTCAGGCATTTTTGCATTGAGAGGGTGTTAGTTTTTCACTATGCTGAAAAACTCATGAATTTTGATGACTGACTGTTATCATCCTACTGAGACTGAACAGAGCAAAAAAAAAAAAGATCTTAATTTTGTGGTGTAAATAACACAGGGCCTTGCATTTCTAAGCATCTTCCTCCTCAGGTGGGCAGATCATCAGGGGCATGTACAATCAATTCCAGTTCATGCCAAAACAAGGGTTTGATGGCCATGCACAGAATAATATTTACTACATATATACACTCCATGTTTTACAGACAATGATGGGAACACAACGATTTGTAACCTGGCAATTCATTCATGCATTATTATGTGATGTTTGACCTCAGAAATCAATAATAATGAAACAAAAGCAGAGGCAATGGAACTTGAGATTTCAGAAGCTGAAGTATTAGCACCCTCCAAAAAAATAAAAACAAAAACAAAAAAAAGGCAAGAAAAGGAAGTAGCTCAAGAATGTAAGATGCTGATGGTGATGTGGAGCTTAAAGGAAAAATACCAGCAGGTAGAATTATCAAAGCCAATCAAATCTAATCTCTTTGCAGCCTTGAGGTAGCAAGTGTCAAGATTTTGAACAGTGATTAAGTTGAAGTGATGGTATTTGATTAAGTTTTCCAGTACTTGTGCTATTAGGGTGGTTCAGCATATAGGTCCTACCTGAATATCAAATAGTTCCAGTAGGTTTTATGTTGGTTTTAACTTTTTTCGTTTCCGTTTTTTACCTGATTCCCTAGGCCTTCCTGTTAACATAAGGGCAGGGCTGGTCAAAAGCCCCAAGGTAATGCATTTCGTTGAACACTGAAGTAATAAATACTCAAACCGTTTACATTTCAAAGAAATCTCATTATCCTTTGCATTAAAGTAGTAACTTCATAACGTCTGATTTGACATTCCGTTTATAAAGTAATTATACAAAAGTAAAGAAATAATAAACGAAGTTGGCATTGCACACGTCATTTCCAAGATCCATCTATAATTACTGTTACCATGCTGTATTCAACACACGCTCTCAGCTCTGTAGTTAAGCTATTTTCAGCTCACCATCCACTTGCTGGTACAAATTTTATTCCTATCAGTTATTAAATCCTAGAAAACTGTATTCTTCCGTTAAATTTCTACCCCATTTTTCACACATAATTGATCTAATGGAACATTTTTTTTCCAAATACAAGACAGAAAAAATATTAAACCATACATTCACAAAAATAACCATTTAAAATGTTTTTGTCTACTCATAACTCAGCCTGGTTTGAGCTAAAACACTCTGCTTAGATTATAAATTGATGTCCAACAGAAATCACAACAGAGGCCTATCGTTGCTTTTATACAAATTCTAATTCTGCTCTGTACATAGCAACTGGAGTTGACATTCACTTAGGTCAGGTTTATGTCTCCATGCTAGATACAGGCAGTCCTTATCCAGACACCTATGAAATCCATCACCACTGAGCACTTTCCTCCTGTATTTACTTGCTCTTCACTGACTCTAATTTTGGGGCTGGGTCTACTGTACCCCCTAAGCTCCTGGAAGAGGTGAAAGTGAACTTTTGCAGTTACTTCCGTGGGGTTTCCTGAATGTGCTTCAAGTCCTGGGAAGAGGATCTGAGCTAGTAATTTTAGGCACTTTATGAAAGTCACATTGAAAGTAAGTATTCTTCCCCGCTTATCTTTCCCCAATATTATTTAAGTTTTGTCTTGAGAGGGCAAGCACACATTTAACCTAACAATGGCCAATGAATTCTTGACTAGTAAGAAAGTAAGAAAACAACAGGAACAGGCACCGTTGTTTCAAAACTCATTACTTCCGAATAAAAAATTTACTCCTAAGTGTTTTATATTCATTTCATTAATATTTTCCCCAAGGCGAAGTAAATCTCAGCCTTAACTCTGTCTCCACAAAGTCCAAAGAAATTAGGCAACAGAGTTCACCAATAAGCTGCAACAGGACAACCTTTAACTTAATTAAGCAAGACCTGAGCAATACTGGGCATTTACTTTTATTTAAAGTCTAACCTAATGAGAATTGATAGAATTTAAAATCCAAGTCCAAACGTTTTCTCCAGCACAAACTGTTCCTAATTTTGCATCTCCAACACCCAGAGAAGTAGCTGGGGGCTTCTCTACTGAGTTCATGGAAGCAAAATTTGCTTTACATTCTTTACTGAAATAAAAACAAGTTCTATATGAAATAAGCATTAATGCAAAAATAAAAGGAAAACATACCAGTTTCTTCTTCTCTATAATCTGAATTAGTATTTGTTGATGTACAGGTGCATTCCATATGCTCTTCTAATCTCACCAGAACTTCTTTTAATTTTGGCTTTTTTCTAACATATTCCACTTTTGCCACCTATAAAATACGATGAGGTACGTACTGAGACACATTAACATAGTTCAGGACTGAAGACAGATAACTATATACCCCTATTTTTGAATGAAGCCAAACCCACATAAAATGTTAGCATAATAATCTTCTTTTATCTTAATTGTGCATCATGTAACCATTTATTGCACAAACTATTTGTTTACTGAAGTTCAGCACTTTGAAACAGTTTTCCCCCAAGATAAAATAATTTCCCATTCATTTTATTTTGAAGTTTTAAGCAACTCATCACAATAAACTCTAATCAGCATTTGTTCTTGCAGACGGCCACTTTTAGCACGCTGTTCTGTATGTGTCGACCACTGTTCTTGAGCTGAAGGCTAACAGTGAAGGCATTCAGTCACTTTGTAACACATTTTCTAGTTCACAAATTGTTGTCTTCAGAGTCCTCTGGATGTGAAGTACTCAACCCTTCAGAGACCCGCATTTGAGTATCAGCTTAGAAAGCAGTAATCTCAGTCCTACTCATTCCTTGCAGTGACCTGAGACTTGCTCACAAGAGCTCCCACACACTGTTGTTAAGTCCAAGGGAACTACCACTTGCAAACTAGATCCAGCCTTTGGCTTTTTTTGTGGATGGCTAGCAGGAACACCATTCCTTTCTGATCCATCCAACTGCTTCCAACTACACTGCTCCACTTTGTGCCAAAGCACTGGCACTCTTTAAGAGAAAAGTCTGGGGTGTGAGGTGAAGTTGGAGGAAGGAGCATGGTTGGAGAAGCAGTTGGTCTCAATGCAAAGAAAACCAACACAAAAGGAAAGGACGTTGAGGCTGGAGAGATGCTGAACATGAAGAAACCTGAGCAGCCCAGCACCAGCAGGCAGGGCAGGAGCATGGTGCAGGCAGCAGGAGCACTGCTGGGCTGGGGCACTGACATAGACAGGTTGGGGGGTGCTGGGCACAGAGTTGTGCTGAACGTAAACAGGCATGATGGTCACAGCCATGCAACAGAATATGTCATAGAGTGGGAAAAGAGTGCTACAGAGTGTCTAAATTTAGTTTACAATTGTGTTGAATAGATGGTAACCATTTACTTGAAATGGGAAGCACTGAAATGAAATCATGGTTCCTCAGCTCTACGAGTGATTTGTCTACTGCTTGACAGAAAGGACTGCATCATGTCTGTCCCAGCAAACAGGAAGACAACTTAATGCAGGTATGCATTATAAATGAGACAGATGAGGGAGCAGAAAGATGAGAGAGGCAGATTGCCTGTAGAGAATTTAAATGACAGAGCCAAAAGGTCCAACCCAAGTAAAACCCCCAAAATAAAGCATTCACACTCTCCTTGTAATGGTCTACTGGTGCGTTTGGCAGGGTTTCGATGCTCCAAATCAATCTTCAAACCATGAAAACCATTCCCTGGCCCTTCCCAAAATGGAACAACAGTCTCACAGAACAAGAGTGGTGGCTGGAAAAAACATCACATCCCCAGTTCCCAGAAACACTCTTTTGGCTCCATGGATGTACATAAACTACCAGGGACCGCTGAATGACAGTAACAGAAGCGAGAGCAAAATCCTGGCCTTGTTAAAGTCAATGGGAGGTCTGCCATTGCTTGCACAGAGCCAGGATTTCAAATCCACATTTTAGTCACTGCCTCTTCTGTCAACAGAATCTGGAGACTATTTTCAAACAAAAGTTGCAGAGAGTCAGATATGTTAACTAAGATGTCCACATTAAAGGTATCTTCAAAAACTCTCATATCTCCATATAAACAGATTAAGAGCTGGCCATGACATACAAGAATACTTTAGCCTGAAGATTAACGATGGGTCAAAGCAGTATGCTTCAAAATCTCCTATCAGGACCCAACTTCAACAAGTCCTTGAATGCAAATATGTGAAAATATATGGTACAACCGAGTCATCTGGCATCAAAGGATGACTAATCCTTAAAATTTACAAAAGCAAACAGTAATTAAGACACCTCCATCACCACAGACAAAGAAGGAGACCCAGCAATCACAGAACAACTTTCAGATCAGTCATGCTTATTACAGCTGTTGGAATAAACCAGCCTTATTGAAAACTACACACAACAAAAACAAACTGTAATCAAACATTTTAAAGTCTGTCCCTGTTTTGCTTTGTTTGCCAAACTGAAAGATACATGTAGTTCCTGTGGCTAATCAGTATCAAACAACAGTTTTTTTTGTTTTTTTTTTTTAAAAAAAAAGGTGATGCTTTGAATAATAGGATCACAAAGAATTCAAGAAGCAGTTTAAACCTCTGGATTTTTACTACACTGTAGTTAAAATACAATCCAGCATACATTTCACTGCTCTGCTTCATGTGAGGCAAGTTGAAGGAACGATGTTTTCCAGTGTGCTGTAAACATTCAAACTGAAGCAGCACAAAAAAGAGTTAAATTGTCATGTTTGTGTCATCTCCTAGCACCTGCTGCCAAACAGGATCTGTAATTAATGCTAATCTAAAACGATAAAGGTTGCAGGTCAGATTTTCAGTGGCTATAAATGGGAATGGCTATGCTAATAGTGTGTGATTTGGCCTTTTGTTAGTGTCTGTTTTCTTCTTTGTATTTTTGCCCCTGTCTTGTACAGTTACTGTCACGTGAATTACCAACTGCTTTGATGGCCAGTTCTCAACAAACCACCCATACCAACATCAGCTTCTTCTACTTGTCTCTTATGCAACAGAAGTAAAAACCACAACCTCAAATCCCTCCAGAACTGAAAAAGATTACTATATAAGGACTAAGAGAACCAAGCTAGTTGGTTGTCTTCTTTAAGTGGTGTGTAACCAACGGTACTGTATTTGATTCATAGCAGAGCCTGTGTACCATTCTACAGTATGGTGTGGTGGCTAGATTAAAATGAAAATAAAATCTGAAAAATATATATGGCCTCATGAAACAACATGGAGACACCTCTTCTAGAGCTCCTGCAGGAGAAAGATCAGGGAGTAACAGCAGGATGAAAACAGCACTGAACCAGAGCATCCAGAACTGCCCTACCACACAGCTGACAGTTACCGTGGGTTGGAACCTGCACGGAAATCTCAGCACAGAAAATTCCTCGTAACACACAGAGCAGCAAAGCTCATGAGGCTGACAGCTAAATACAGGACAGGAAATAAAACCAAAAAAAGACAGACCGAGGGTTCTCCTTGGGATTAGCCATTTCTCCTGTATTCGATCACCTTACAATCCCGTTCTTTACAGCCCTCAGGTCTGTGAGGAAGACGCAGGCCTACAGGGTGTAAAGGCACCGGAGGGGCTCAGCAGGGACCCTGCCAAGTCCCTGCATGCTCCAGGGATGGCAAGATGGGCACAGTGCCCGCCAGGAGACACGCTGCCAGCTGCGCACGCTGCCGTGCAGGGAGGCAGGCCGCCCCGCAGCCTGGCTGCCACCCACGTTAAAAACTCCATTAAAGACATTTGCAGGGCACTCCTCCAGCCCAATCCCCAAGGGAAGCCCTGTGCACGGACACTCAGCGAGCGTTCTCCCTTCGCGGAGCAAGGCCACAAATGCTGCTACCGCTGCAGGGAGGGGGGAGGCCCGGGCAGGGCCCGGGCAGGGCAGCCCTGTCACCCTGTCATGGCAGCGGGACAATGGGAACGCAGCCCCCAAAGGCACGAGAGGCTGAGGCCGCTGCGGGGCATGCTGGGAAGACACCAGAACACTTTACTTCATTTGGACCCGGGCTTCCCTTGTTTCTTCCGTTCCTAAACCGACCTTCGGTCTCCCTGTCAGCTGGTCCTGCCTGCCACCGGCAGTAATCTTCTGCTAGGCCACAGCTAAAATCAAAGTGCTGCTTACCCTACTGATAGCAGTAGTCACGGGAAAAACATCCTTAGCCCGCAGACACGACACACAGCCATTTCACCTGCACACACCACCGGCTCTATCAGCCCTTCCAAACCTCTCTGGGCACTGGGCAGTTCTGCTAAACATCTCCCATGTTTTTGTCCTTCTCTTCACAACCTCTCAGCAACAGCCAAGCGACAGCCGAGGAACAGCGTTCCCTTCCCTCCAGCTCCCTTTCCCCTGTATTAATTTACTGTACGAACATACTAGGTTAAACTTCCCCAATCAGCTCAGTGCTGAATACTGAGAAATGGCTGAAGTTATATTGTTATGGCTATGGCCCAAGGCAAAGCAGAAGGCAGAGCTGAGGTGATTTATGTAATTTTTGTGTTTAGAAATGAGCATTGCTGCAAACAACAGTAATACTCAGCTTGGCTACTCAACACTGTAAGCAGGATTTGCTCTGCAATATTAACTGTTTTCTGCTGCCCTGACCAAAAATGTGAATAATAATTGTGCTGAATATTACAAGAAACATCCTGGCAAGACTCAGTTCAGAAACCCCCCAAATAAATTACCGTCTAGTACTTGGTAAAGATGTGATCTCACTGTGCAGAAGCAACAGAATCTGCAGATGTTACTGAGATGCTTTTGCAGACAGAAGAAGAAATATATCTGTAACAGACACTGACACCCATCCTCACCAATCCTTGTTACTATTTCTCTGTCCGAAGGATAGAAATGCAACAAGGAGTTGCCCTTCCTATCAGAGGGCAACTCCCAGCCAGGTACTTCATCTCAATCAGATTCTTGCAGCGCTGTACTGGCACGGCTTGCTGAGTAGAGATTTCTTTAGGACCAGAAGGCTGTGCTCCCCGGGGCTCACTGTGTTACAGCACAGGGGAACCTCCCTTTCACTGAGCCACCCAACATGGGGGAAACCTCAGAGTACTTGTCCTGGGGAAGTCATGTCACCAACGCACGTCACCAACATCCCCGGTTTGCAGCCTCTCTGCAGCTCCAGTTCCACAAGCTCAGTAACAGTACCCTGGGCACCTGAACACGGCTCTGTGAAGGCAAACTGAGGACAATCCGAAACCCTATAGCCTTTAAGTCATGTCCCCAAGAAAGGAATGCCCCAGTACAAGCCCCTCCGCTGCTCCTCTCACACTGCTTCAGCTGTCTCATAACCTTGAATACAGAGGCCCTCAGTAAGACAAAGAAAACACCCTCTGCTTTAGCCTGTTAGATGATGCAAACCCACTTGCTGACCTTTCTGGGTGAACATTTCTCTAGTGTGAATGGGCCAGCTATGATCTCACTACCTTGTCAATGAAGAGGAAGTGGGGAAAGCCTTTTCAATGTTTAATCAAAAGAGGGCTTTTATGCAGTCTGACATCAGGGGAAAATACAAGACGGCTTTCCAACCACATTGCAGAACAGCTGAGAGGCTCTCCAAAAACTCTCCCCCTACCTTTCCAGCGACCATTACTCTGGGCCAGCTACTTAATGGCATGAGCAGACATTCAGCTCTGAACGTCAGATTGACAAAAAGCTCATAAAACCATCAATTATATCAAAGCTACAAGGGGATATGACTCTGGAGGGCATAAATATGGATTCTGTTCAGAGATTTCTGGTGTGACAGTGGGGTCAGCCTACAACCTTTACAATGAACATCCTGTTCCTGCTTGACCTCTTGTCCTTCCCCCCCCCCCCACTTCTACTTAATGACTATTTGGAGCAGTCCTGGAGTTTGGGAAAAAAAAAAAACCAACATCCTCCAAAGCTGACTGATGTATACTGATATCGCTGGTGGCAATATATTTACACAGCTACAAAGAGCAGCTGCTCAGCTGAGACTACTTTTAGCCCGCTCCCTATTAAAATGAATGCAAATCTAAAAGCACTCAAAGCGTTATCAGAGGACTGAGTGCAAGACTCTGTGTGCTGGGAAGCAGCCCCAGCAGTGACATCCCACTGGTGCTGCCAGTTACAGGCTGCAACCTTGGGGCTTCTAGGGAGCCCTTGGGGTCCCTGAGCAACAGCAGACTGCCAGTCTCTCTCCCCCATCACTGCAAGGACAGGTTACAAGCACAGGGCTCAGTCCTACCAACAAATGCCAATACAGTTCACAATACACAGGACTACTCTTTACTGGCCTCCTCCAACTGCTTTGTATCTTTTAGTTGTGACACAAAATTAATAGGAAGCTGAACCAAACCCCAAAGTAACAGCACTAGATATAACACTGAAGCACTAAGCTGTTCAGCTCCTATTAGAACTGTACTGCTTCAACCTCTTTGGTTTGCTCTCAGCTCTTAGATATGATCCCAATTTTTTTCTCATTTTTCATTGTTGCTGTAAAGCCCCACACAGGGCAAGCAGCAAGCAAGTGCAAAATATAATTGCTTTCGTAAAAAGTGAAGAAATCTCTTCAGATGCTCCCCCAGCTTATTTGGATGTGAAAACATTTCTCAGGTGCTCAGGAAAGGAAGAGAAGTCCTGCTCAGATGCCTGCCTGTGTGCATGAAAAACACTGAGTCGACCCAAATGCCACACACTGTGTTTACAACATACAGTGCTACGTGGGCTAACAGCACCTTTCTCAAGAAGAAATCCATTCCAAGTAGAGAAATCAGGGTGTTGCACTGGGCAATCTTCTATTCAAGAATGTGGGTTGGTTTCTTTTTTTTTTTTTTTTTTTAAACAAATTATGCTCTTAAAATACTCAAAGCAACATGAACTCAGAGCTTTAGCAGTGTAAGTGCTAAGGCTAATCTCCTACATGCAGATGTAAATCAACATTACTTGTTTAAACACTGATAAAAATTAGAACAGAGTGAAGCCTAATGAACGTAAAAAATATTTCACGTAGTATTTACTGGAAAATTGCAACAGGGATTTTGTCTAATGAGTAAATACAGCATGAAGCCGCTGAGTCTTCTATCCCTGGGGTAAGATAATTTGAAACACATTTTTTTCAGATCAAAAGTGTTATGTTGTCAAATATAAAAGCTCAATTTAGGCTGCATAATATTTAATTAAGAAAACAACATTCCACACTGGGATTTTTTTTTTTTTTTTTTTTTTTTAAGTCCAATGCCCCTTGAGTCATTTTATCTTCTTAACTCTAAGATTTGTACTGTGCGAGATCATGGGAAAGACACAATCAACTTTATTTTCATGACTAAAAGAAGAAAAACCTAAAGGGAACCCAGTGAAAATCAAATCCAAACCCAAGATTTTCCAGCGACCATGTCATTTGAAAACCCCCCTTGGCCCACTCAACATAGAGAGGAGCATAGCAGCCAGCTCTCTTGCTAAGAGCATGGATATTAAAGACCCAGGTCGCGCAGAACAGCCGCAATACCTGAAGATCCTACACTTATGAGGAGGTTCTTAGGGCTCCGCAGCCCCGCTCTGCTCACCTTGACGCTTCTGTGATGTATCCGCGAGGGCTGGCATTTCACGCTGCTGGTGTTGCAGCAGCCAGTGCAGCGCTTCACCTCCACGCACGGCGGCCATATCAGGAAGTTGGCCGAGGTGGGATCAATCTGACTCCGAGGTATCTCGTATATCACCGTCCGTGTTTTGCAGACAGCCGGGATGGCTTCCTCTGTGAACAGAAGAAATGCACACTTCCAGGTGAGCAGCTGCTCTCACCTCAGAGCACCCAGATACCATACAGCACAGATTTACGAGCGGCATCTTTAGCCCGGGGCGAGAAAGTTCTCAGCACCCAGCACTTCCCAACACGCCGGTGCCGAGCACTGTTTGCCTACCACTGCGCTGTGGGTGCTGCCCTAGGGGAAAGCTGGACTTGCTCCCAGAAGCCCAGCCCTAAAATGCATGATGACAAAGGCCTGGCTCCCAACACAGCTCGGAGCATATACCGCTAGGTAAGACAATCCTGGCTCTTTAGAAGTGACAGCAAGCCAGGGGCTTTTCTTCCTTAGCCAGTCCTCCCGTACAGCTTCATAGCAACTGCTGAGCAGCAGCTGTTATTTTACAGTATTGGGGCAATCACCGCACACATATATTATCACACCAACATGCAATACCTGGCAAATGCCACCACAGAAGCTGCACTGAGGATATTTTTATCACACTCAAATTGGCTGAGCTGAGAAACAATCCGCACCAGCTTGAAACTTCTGAGTCCTGGGTTACTACTTCCACAGCCTTAACATCCTCATATCAGGGAGTCTGGTCGGCACGCCATCCCAGCAGGCAACAGCCATTTTGTTCTAACTGAAAGCTCTGTGTACGCTGGGTTTTATTTCATTTGTTATTTTTGAACGAGGCAAAACCACAAGAGTAGTATGACTGAGGAACCTGCAGTGCGATTTTCAGCTGGACAAATTCACTGCTGGGTTCAGGTAAGGTGAGCTTGTCGCTGGCAGCTTCAGCCACATGAGCACCAGAACAAGAGGAATCGTAGAATCATAGAATCATTTGAGTTGGAAGGAACCTTTAAAGGTCATCTTGTCCAACTCCCCTGCAACAAGCAGGGACATCCATGGCTCTGTCCCCCTGCACTGCACGATTGCTGTCATGAGAAATCCAAATCACGCATCGTTCTCAACCTAGGGACTGCCTAGGAAGTCAAACTGGTAATTTAAAACGGTCCAGAAAATAATAGCAATCGCAGGGACAGCTCGTTTGGTGGTGAGCTCTCTGAAGGCAGCTTGGATGTTTTGCCTTGAGTGGAAGCAGTGATAGCTTCGGGTCAGATGGGGCAGGGAACTGTAACTCTGCCTGTGCTTCTTCAGTTACTCCTGAAGCACAAGAAGTTCAGGCCTGGCCTGCACTGCAACATGAAAATCTAGGCCTGGTTTTTAAAGAGGTACATTTTGGCCATGCAAACAGAGTGAAAATTCTTCTCCTCAATCCCCAGTGCCACGAACTTGACGAAATTAAAGGATCCAATACTGCAAGATAGCTGACAACTCCTACTCATTACTGAGCACATACAGCTCCCACTGACTTTTACGGAGAGGTATCCAACACCTAGCAGAGCGAGGTGCCAAGTGTAGCAGACTGTTTCAGAACCGCTGTTCTCTAGAGGCATTCAATGTGACGAGCGTGCTTGCCAATTCACACTGCAAATCCATGCCGACAGCGTGCTGTGCTATCTACTGCGGACAACCACAGCTCCACGTTAGAATATATTGACTCTGAATTACCTTAAATAGATAAGAACATGGATGCTTTCCACCATTGAGTAAAATGGTCAAACAGCCAGATCTAATCAGATGAACAAGCACTGCTTACAGAAACCGTTCTAAAATTCCTTAGCATCTCTTTAATCTGGGATCTGGGCTTTACTGGATCACCATCATTAGTGTTTAATAAGAAGAAAATCCCCTGTAAACACGCCTGGTGCTCTACAGAACGATGAAATGAATGTCCCAATGTTTCCATCAATGGCTTTTAATTTTTTGGATAAACTGTTTTTTCCATTTGAATAAAGAGTCAAGCTGTTTCCTTTTGTGGAGCTTCTGTACCGAAAACTCTACCAACTGTTGATGTTTTTTAAAGCAAACGGCTGTAGTTGTTCCCCATACTATGAATTATACATTGAATATCACAGCATTTTCTAACCAAGGTCTAGCTTTGTAACATGCTGCAACAAGAAAGTGAATGTAAAGAATTTGTGCTTGTCTGTCTCCTATGGACAACCTCCACAAGACAGCTTCTCAGGCAACAGCTTGTTTTGTGCAAAAAGAAAAGCAGAAGCTAGAAATGGCCTTTTTCCTTTTTGTGCACATCCCATTTTTCCAGTGAAACGCCCTGCTTGGCTGACCAAAAGAACCCCTCTGTTCTTCCTCCCTGAGTACAAATAGTTTGCTTCTTACCAATGCTTCTTTTTCTGCGAATGGGCACAGGACGGTTCTCTTGCACATGTTTAGCAGAATGAACACTGTAAGACCTCAAGTTTGTCTCTGAAACATCATCATATCCTGAAAGAGGAAACAAAGTATTAAACCTCAGCAATGTTTTTTAGCAGGAATGTTGCTAACAGGGCTGTTCCACACATATAAAACTGCACAAGTCCCAATCCTGCTGCAATTAATCGAACATAATTCCTATCAATGCAATTGCAAGGATATAAGGCAGGGAAGACATAAACATGAAATGCCACGAATAAGCATGCACAGCATAATTCTAACACCCATTTTACTAAAAGCCCCCCCAAAACAGCACGTACTCTGTGATACAGAACCGTATCTAAAGCAAAACACGTGCACTTCTATCTGAAAGGCATAGCAAAACTTCTCTTACTGGAAAAGTGTAGAAATAAGAACAACAGAATTTCACAGGAAACGTTTCTTATGAGAAGTTTTTTGAAGCTCTGGCATGGGGCTACAGCAGAAAACATGGTGCTACACACCCAACAGCAACAATGCTGCCTCTGTACATTTTCTGTAGCTTGGTTTTCATGACTGTGCTAGGACAGAATCAAAAGCATAAAGTAACTAGCATGGCTTTCCTTTTAGCCTCTCCGTTGCAGAACAAATCCCCTGTGAAGTATCCTAACCTTTGGAGGGGCATCTGAAGCTACTGCAAACTCTGGGACTGCATCCAGGCTTGTCTTGTTCCCTAAATAAGCCTACCACATGGGTTAAAGGGCCATGAGAAAAAGCAAAGACTGAAAACTTGGCATTTAATTTATCATAAAAAAAAAAAAAAACACAACAAAATAACTGCTACAACTGTTTGGTTTTGTTAAGTGAAACAGTCCAGGTCGTGTCCCATGCAGTGGGGTTCTGAAAACAGCAAGCACAGTCTGCAAACAGGGGGTCAGGCAGTTGGAAGCACGCTGAGGACTGCGTGCAGATTTCAAGACAGCAAACTAAGATATTTAGCGCTCTGCTTCTCGGAGTGCCCTCCATAACGGCACCAGAGAGTTTCAGGGTTTTACTGCCAGTTCCAAAGAAAATGGTGAGATACACCAAAAAGATGTAAATGGTTCTTACACAGTACTCAGTTACGCTCTCTCCATGTGAGCAATGCCTACACCGCTCTGTCTTCCGCACTGCTCCCTGCGTTCAGTTCACTTTGCATGCACGGTTGCCTGTGACTCTGGAAGTGGCTTTACTCTCTGCTTTATTAGTACCACTCTTTGTAAGGGCATGCCCTACACATAAACCAGCTCCTTCCCTCTTCTCTCCAAGAAATCCTGCCTGAAAGAGCATGCGACTCGTGGAACCACCTGCAGAGCTGGCTAAGACAAGAAGACAGATATCCCCAGCACCTTAAAAAGAGCTCTATGCCTGAACGTACACCATCACTATTTGGAAAACAGTATTGTATGTAGCTGAAACAAGATTAAATGGGAGCTCAAAGAAGCAGGGCCAGGAAGCCCCACTGGTCCTCTTTTCCTCATCAGCAGAACAGATCCCTGTCTGAAATAAGTCAGTGTGAAATCCAGAGTCTCAATCTACCAGATAAGTAGGCTCCTTCCACCAATGTAGAGCACTTGCTTCCCATTGACTGCAGTGGGAAATTTTGGAACCAAATGCATTAGCTGATTGTGGGCCTTATTTGCAATCTTGTAATGTAACGCAGCAATGACTAATGCATTTTATTTCTGCTTTTATTGCGCCCCATGCTCCACAAAACTCATCTGTGGGGTAAACAGAATGGCTTGCCTGAGATCCCACAGGAAGTTTGCAACTGAGCTGGGGAGCGGAGCCAGGTCTCCTGCATCCCATTCCAATGGCAGCGAGCCATCCACCTGACCCCAAACGGTGTTATGCAAAATGAGGATCCGTTTTGATCTTCCTCCAGCCCTTTTCTGCTTCCTAACACCCAGCCACCCAACACCTTAATGCTGACGTCCTTCTTGGCAAGTTCAGGTTGTCACAGCCTTTCCCTCAGTTTGAGGCAATGAAGTGATACTCAAAAGAAAGCAGCAGGAATACTGCTCGGTGCAAGATTCCAGTGAGGCTCAGAGCAAAAACCATCTCTGTATGCATGCAAACAGCATTTAGAAAAGGTTAAACACAACACTAATGCTGCTAACCCTAACTGCTTGGTGGCCATAGCCATCTTGCCAAAAAGAGAAGCTGCCAGTGATGCCAGCCTGAGCCACGGGTCCTAATCCCTTATTCAACATGCTGCCATAGCTCCCTTTTAGCATGACTGATTCCTTGCTGTCTTGTTTAAAGAGACGAGTAAGACTAAAGGAATAGTATGATCAGTTAACCAATATGTTTAGCCATGTGCTTACATCTAACTGCTCAACTCAGCTGCAATTAGCCATATTCCATCATCATGTTTATAAAGCAAAATGACATGTCGAGGAGCATGTGTTGCTTATAAGACGACTTCTAAGGTGAAGAAGGCCTCTGGCTCATACTGCATCTCACTGTCTCACTACATATCTTAGGCATGTATATCATTTTGTAAGTTCATGTCTCGCTGTGGTGGTTAAAAAAAAAAAATCTACGCAGCTAGCACAGCAGACTGCCAAACAAGTTCCAGTCAAACCCCAATGCATTATGCAACACAAATTGTATTATTTCTATCGCCAAAGCAATGATGTTGCTTAATAAACAGCATTATGGAGCACATGGTTGGTGTCAGACAACACTGTAATGCTAAAGGCACTCCGTCTCCTCTTGACCCCCGCTGGCGTTTGGAAGTAATTCCATTTCCCAATGAAGTCAAAAGAAAAATCACTGCACTGAAAAATTAGCAAGACAGCTTTGGAATCCCTATTTCACTCCAAATGGGTGGCCAGAAGACTTGATCTTACTTCATTAAAACAATGATGCTACAGTAACAAATGACTCTCTCCAGTCTGACTTCAAAGAAGCCCAAGGCCTAATCCACAGCCTGGCAGAAAGATTCCTCAACAAATCACGCCTTAATTTGTATCGGCTTTTCCCACCAAGGTGTTGACTTAGGAACATGAAGTTGCAGGATGAGTTCCAGCTCTTAGCAAGGAAAATGGGGGTCTACGGGTGCTGAGCACCTCACAAAAGGAGCCTTAGAGCAGAACGCTCAGGAATGGGTGGATCTTAGTTTAGAAATAGAATACTGCTTGTCACTAAGCAAAGATGGAGGATGCTGCACAGAGCCAGATTAATGAAGTTCTTTTTTAACATTTTAATAATAATAAAAAAATGTTTTCATGGCAGCTGATCAAGAAATTTCTCTGTAATCTTTCATGTACTGACAACATATCAATGCTGGGTAGAAAAACTCTTGCAATTAGCCTTGGTCAATCCATTAGTGGAGCTGAAATTGTTCTTTTTTGTCAGGCTGGCATTCTTCCACTAGGTCATGGAGTATAAATCACAGAGCTCCTGTGACATTCTGCCAATACGTGATTACTCTTCTCCCAAAAAAAGCAAGTGGAAAGCATCCTGAGACTACTGTTACTTTATATTTGTCATTTTATATTTTCACATTGCCATCTCCTTCCTGAGCAACTTTATGTGCGAGGTACAGTCGCCAACATAAGCAGCCCTAACACGAACCCTTCTAGATGTCACTTGGATGTACATCCAAGAAGCGTAGGTCCAAGATTTCTAGTACCAAGAGCTGGAGCTAGGGAAATTCTCAGTCTCTCTGTTTCCAGGAATTTGGTGTAAGGTACAATGAAGTGAAATGGTCTGTCTTACAAATCAGTCCTAGAGCCAGAAAGCCCAAGGCAATGTCAATCTGTTCGTTTGATCTCCTTCCTGGCTGATCCAAAATATGCCCTTCTGACACTCAAATGCAGAAATAGATGTCATTAAGTTTTCAACTTTGATCCATTAAAGGAAATATAAGCAGCAGTCTGCAAGGTCCTGTTTTGTTTAGGTTTTCTTCCCCTCTCTTAGACAGGACCCACCAACTGTAAGGGAGGAGGAGCATCCCCTGCCTGCCTCAGGGAAGCACAGGACACATGAGGGAGATGCCCGCCTCTTGTCATGTTTAAGAGGTGCAAGGCAAGCTAACACATTCCATTGTAACCTCTTTAATTGGCGCACCACCCCAAAAGCCACAAAGTCAACAGAAGGTTTTCCAATAGACTGAGCTCTGGGATGCAGCCATCTAACGCTTTTCCATGAACGCACGCTGCTCATTTAGAAGTTCCTCCACCAGCACAAAGCTGCTCTGCTAGCTCTTACTCACAGGCCGCTCCATTTACATGGCCTAAGGCGACCCTGTGGTTGATGCCCTTAAACCATCCAGCGAAACACACGCAGCCCGGCGTTTCCCCACGCAGGGAGACGACCGGGGGAAGTCTGTTCCCAGCGGGAGGCAAACATAACAGGTGATGAAATGAACCCTACCTCCCACAGGACAGATGGGAGAGGTGAAGCGCGAGGAGAGGAACCACGCTGCTAAGCCAAGGAGAGCTCTCAGAGGCGGAATGTAGGAAATGCCCCCATTTCGGCGAGTTAGTCTGCTAGTAGTAAATCTGAACTCTGCACGCTGCAGCTGCCTACTTCCTGGGATGGTGCGTGCTTTCTGTTTTAAATAGGGTCAGCTTCTGCTCTCTGTCGTGCCAACGAACGCCCAGCACTGACTCAGATCCCAATCGCAGCCAGTTAACGTACAAGGCTGTTTTCTGATGTGAACAGAGCGTTTCCACGTTGCCTTTGCAGGGGTTTCTCATTGGATCGGACATGCAGCACCGGGCTCTGACAAACTGGCCTGGATTTTCTTTTTATGAAAACAATGATAAGCTCCATGTTGGTTTAGTGTTTTTCTTTAAGTAATACGCCAGATGGTCTGGGGGTGTCGTTTCTAATTTTATGAAGGGGGTTATCAGTCATCTCTGCGCTACAATATAGCGACCAAATCTGTCAGAATACAAGAAAAACCTGCCCACTCTGACTTACAAAACTTACTTTCCCAATTAAAAATGCGTGCTTTGCGTGGCAGGAAAGAAAACGACTGTTCTTCCTTCGTTTTCCACAAGATTCTGCCTTGTTACTCAATAATATCAGACATTTTCTGCATGCATGCCTGATCCTGCAAACTCTTCCCGTAGAAGATCATTCTTAATTCTCAAGTCCACCCACTGAGTTTAAACAGGGCTACTCACATGCAGAAGAACTGGCAGCACCCTGCACTAAAACGAAGGAGATATTCGCTGGAGTGTTTAATTCTGATCCTCGAGTCGAATCGGTACGTGCCATGAAAGAGAAATACAGCTACTGTACAGGCCCTCGCCAAACCAGCCCTTCCCTAAATGCAATGACAGCCCTAAAGAAATAAGCTTCAGAAATGCATTTCGGAAAGACCATCTCACCAACGGCAAGCAAAACACAGCTGATCTGCTAACCCGAGCCTGTATTACAGACAGTAAACAGGCCCAATCCTGTCAGCTGAAGAAAACACGGTAATTCCAGTGTTCGATTAGTCACTCTGATAACCCCTCGGCAGGCATTACTCATGGCAGCAAGGACCGTGCCCAGAAAGCACACAGGCAGGGAGGAAGGAGCAGCGACTGCCTACCAAGATCCAACCCTGCCTGCACAGCTCAGCATGCGTGCAAACAGAGCAAGAGCAGGCTGAAGGGCTGAGTCTTTTACTTTTTAATACTGCTTTGCGTTCACGTCTTAAGGCATCACCATTTCACATTGAAATAGTAAAATATGTATGCCTTGTTTCTCTCACGGCTTCTAAATCGACACGTTGCACGGAAACAGCAGAACGAGGCGGTAAACTTGTGGCTGACCTCTTCAGTTTTCGGTCACACATCCCCGAGTTAATATTTGCCACGAGGTAAATAATTCTTTTCTGAAATACATTTCCCTCCCCTGCTACACGCACCGACTGATTCAGCTCCCGCCACCGCTCCACTTGTCTGCTTGCCTCAGTGGAGCCCTGTGAACTTTTGCTCTCCTTGCAAGCGGTATTTAAAAATGAAGCCCGGCGTGTCTGAAAACACAGATGTATTCTTGGTAGCTACAGAACGCTGACTCAAAGACAGAAAAACCCTGCAGCATTCCAACATCCCAGCGCTCAGCTCCAGCCCTTCCGCAGCGCAGCCCTCCGCCGAGCGCGCCGGGAGAAAGATTTCAGCAGGAGCACACTTGTCTGGTCCCAAGCAGTCTTCAGTGGGGAGATCCGTGCTGCATCCCCCTCCTCCGCTGTGAACGCTTCTTTAATTGCACTGATGATGAAGCACCGCTCTCCAAAAATATTAAACCAGTGCCAACAGATCTTGTAATTAGTAATTGGTCTCTATGGTAAAGTACTGTGCAAGAAAGAAAGACTCTCATCTTCAGTATAATGGGAAACTCTGCTCCCTAATCGCATGAAAATTGAAAGCTACGTCTGTAAGACATCTTCCTTGTGCGCTGTCGCCCTGCTCCTTAATGCAGCGCTACACCAAAGGCAGAGGGTTGCACTCTAGAAGGATCCTGCAACACTGAATGAAGGTGACTGAACCTGGCACAGCCCTTACAAAAATACACAGCATATGGTTTAGAGAGAGATGGCCCCGTACCAACGCAAGCAGGAACTCATTCATTTCTCTCCATGTTTGCTCCTCAGAGGGATGCAGGTTTCCCTTGGGCACATCAAAGGCGTCGGGTTTATTCTCTCACAACTAAGGCACGAAATCGCCAGGAACAGAGTGCACCCAGTGAAACCAGTGATAAGGCAGCCGGCAACCCTGCGCCGCTCGCTCTGATTTACCGCTGCAACGATCCGTCTGAACTGCACGTTCTCACTACGCCCATTTGCATGCCTAATGATGCAGAAAATAACCCTGCGCTATTTTCTTTTGGAAAAAAAAGTGTATTATTTGTCAGGGTAAGCTTCACGCGCAGATTCCTGCTCAAAATCAGCGCGGACGGTTTATTTTCCTTTTAATAAAGCCCAGCACTTGAAGAGACATTACTTCATTCATAAATATTGTTTCAAATATTTTAAATACCTCTAGGACAGTAGTTTAAAGATAACAGAGCAATGCAAGAACAACAGCAAACCTGACGGAAATTCTTCTCCGCTGAGAGACGGAGAGCTCTGAAAACACTGCGGGTCACCGGGTCCCTCTCCACCCCGAACCCCCCGAAGTTTTAACTCCCGAGCGGCCCCGCGGCCGCCGCCTCCCTCGGAAGCGCAGCTCCCCGCGCGGAGCGGAGCGGTGCGGGGCGCGGAGCGGTGCGGAGCGGTGCCTCCCCCCGGGGCGGAAGGAGGACGGGACTAATTTACCTACGGAGTCAATCTCCAGGAGGCGCTGCAAGTCGCGGATGCTGTGGATCTCGCTGTGCGCCAGCCGCTCGATCAGCTCCTGCGGGATCTCGGCCTCCTTCAAAGACACACACACACACACACCGCGGGTCAGCGCGCAGCCCCGCGCGGCGCTCCGCGGCTGGGGCATGGGCACGGGGTTTCCCGGAGGGCGCGGGGTGCTGCGGGGCGTGCTTGGACCGAGCGGGGGAAAAATTCGCCCCCGGCTCCGCCGACTGCCGAAGCGCGCCCGCGGGGCTGCGCCACGGCTCAGCCGGGCACCGCGGCGCGGTTCGGCTCCGGGGCTGCCGGGCTCGGTGCCCGCCGGAGCCGTGCCGCTTCTCCCCGAGTCCTCCCCCCCTCCGCTGGGCGCCCACTCCCGCAGGATATTAAGCCGCCCGCCGAAGTTTGCCCGAACGGGCGGAAAGTTCGCCGCGGCTCCGGCTCTCCCGGCGCGGGGAGGGCTATACCGCAGCCCCGAGCCCGGGGAAAGTTGGAGCCGCCCCGCAGCGCCGAGCGGCGCGCACCCCCCGCCCTGTAGGCGCCCTGAAGGCACCTGTAGCGAAGCCCGGGACGCGGCCCCGCCGAGCAGCCACCCCCCCCGGGCCTCGCCCCCCGGGCTGCGCTCAGCTCGGGGGCCCGCACCCCGCTCGTGCCGTGCCCGCAGCGCTGCCGGTGCCGCGGGGGCTGCGCGCTGCGCTGTGCGCCGCGGGGGCGGCCGCTGCCGGGCGGCTCCGCTCCCGCTCTGTTTGCAAATAACCGCAGCCCGTTTGTACCCGGGGGGCGTGAATCTCTCTATTCTATATCCTATAAACATGTGGGTATGGATATATATCTATATTTTTTTTTTTTCAAGCGCAGCCTGCAGCCCCGGAGCGGAATGCACGGTCATTCCCCGCGCCGCTGGCACGCACGAAATGGCAACTTGCTTTCTGCCTCGCGGGGCTGGGGCTGGGGCAGGGCGGGTGCCTCAAGCCGGGCCGAGGCGCGGGGATGCCCGAGAGCCCCAGGTGGGCACAGCCGCAGCCCCTCCCCGCCCCGAGCCCCGGCTGCGGCGTCCCCCGGGCACCGAGAACGCGGCGAAGCGCTCGCACCTACCTCGCAGGAGGTAAAGGACAGGTAGCCAAAACCTATCAGCAAAACGCAAGCCCAGGTCCTCATCGCGGTCTAGTGCACTTTAGATACGGAGGGAAGGCAACGCTGATGGAGAGGAGCTGCAGGCCGGCTCCTGCCGCGCAGAAATTCAGTACCATCCCTCAGGGGAAAGGCAGCGGGGTGGCTTCGGGGGTCCTCCGCATCCAGGGTGGCTCGGGGCTGCCTCGGGGCGGCGGTGCTGGAATCACGGCGCTGCCGCTGTTTGTACGTTCCCCTCCAACGGGAGCGCGGCCGCTCTCCTTTCTGCCGCTCTCGCTCGCTCCTCTTGGCTCTTAGGACTAGACCAGCCGGTACTTCTGCATATTTGCTTAGATCAGACCAAAGTGAAACCCAAGGAGTCGATCCGGAGCGCAGCCGAAACGCCCATCACCTGTGTGGGGCGGCTCGCCCCCCTGGCGGGCGGCGCTGGGGCCCGCCTCCCCCCGCGGCCGCTCCGCGCCGGGACCGCCGGAGCTCTGGATTTGCCGGCGTCTCCCCCCCGCCCCGCCGGGCTGCCCTGCACCCTCTCCCCGCTTTTTTTTTTTTTTTTTTTTTCCCCTGCAAAAAGGGCGAAAAATAAAATTACTGATACGGATCGAAACGTTTCTCTCTCCGAGAACGGTCCGCTCGGGGGTGAGGTTAAAAATGGGAATTAATTAATGAATAAAAGCAGCGACAAATCGGAGCAATATTGCAAGATCTCGAGGGCTGCCTTGGTGCAGTTCCTTCCTCACTTTGCACGGGAGGAGGAAAAAAAAAAAAAGAGGAAGGAAGGAAAAAAAAATAATATATATATATATATAATCTATCTGTCTCTACGCAAGAAGATTTAAATCCCACGGGGAGCGGAGACGAACTGCAACTCCGGGCGGAGGGCGCACTCCGGGCTCGCAGCAGCGGGGCCTGTCTGCAGCGTGCGGCCGCCGGGGCGGCATATAGCGCTGCGCGCTGCCAGGCGCCTCCCCCGCCCCTCCTCCCGGTACTCCGGCACCAACCCCACCGACAACAAGTCGTGGCGTGGGGGCCGCCGCCAGCTGCAGCCCTGCGAGAGGGGTCTGCCCACAT